>NW_007257088.1:307788-309623 GCF_000164805.1 Carlito syrichta | reverse complement strand
CGGTCCGCTTATGAGTGAGAACATATGGTACTCTGTTCTTTGTTTCTGTGATAGATCACTCAGTATGATCGACTCTAAATCCATTCAAGATGCTGCGAAGCCCATATGTTTGTCCTTCTTTATGGCTGTGTTATATTCCATTGTGTATATGTTGCACTTTTTTTTTTTTAAATCCAGTCCAGCTTCAATGGGCAGCATGGTTGGTTTGCTATTGTGAATAGAGCTGCAACAAACATACATATGCAGGTATCTTTTTTGTAGAATGATTTGAGTTCCTCTGGGTAGATTCCCCGTATGAGAATTGCTGGGTCTTATAGAAGGTCAATTTCTAGTTCTTCCAGAAATTGCCACACTGTCTTCCAAAGAGGTTGCACTAGTTTGCATTCCTACCAGCAGTGCAGAAGAGTTCCCTTTTCTCCACATCCTTGCCAGCATCTGTTATTGTTTGTTTTATTAATGATGACCATTCTTACTGGGGTTAGGTGGTAGCTCAATGTGGTTTTGTTTTGCATTTCTTTGATGATGAGTGAGGCTGAGCACTTTTTCATGTGTCTGTTGGCTTGCCCATATATCTTCTTCTAAGAAGTGTCTATTCATGTCCTTTGCCCACTTTTTAAAGGGGCTCTGTGTTTTTTTCTTTTCGACAAGTTTGAGTTCCTTATAGATACTAGATGTTAGGCCTTTGTCAGATATACAGTTGGTAAATATTTTTTCCCATTGTGTGGGCTGTCTCCTTGCTCTCTTGATGGTTTCTTTTGCTTTGTAGAAGCTCGTTAGTTGATGAGGTCCCACTTGTCTATCTTATTTCTTCAGGTATTAGCCTTTAGGGTTCTGAATAGGAATTAGTTGCCAGTTCCAATTTCCATAAGGATATCCCCTGCATTTTCTAAGATTCTTACAGTTTGAGGTTTTAAGTTTAGGTCTTTGATCCATTTAGAGTTAATTTTGTGTATGGTGATAGGTATGGATCCTGTTTCAATCTTCTGCATGTGGTCAGTCAGTTTTCCCAGGACCATTTACTGAACAGGTTTTCCTCCCCAGTGGTTGTTGTTGGAGACTTGGTTGAGGAATTGAGGCTTTGCTTCTGGAATCTCTATATTGTTCCATTGGTCTATGTGCCTGTTCTTGTACCAATACTAGGCTGCTTTGATTACTGTAGCCTTTACTATAGTAAAGTTTGAAGTCTGGAAGTGTGATACCTCCTGCTTTGTTTCTTTTGCTAAGGATTGTTTTGGCTATTCGTGGTCGCTTATGTTTCCATACGAATTTCTGTATTGTCTTTTCCAGGTTGGAGAAGAATGATGTTGGTAACAATGGGTATTGCATTGAATCTGTAGGTTGCCTTTGGTGGGATGAACATTTTAACAATGTTGATTCTTTCTATCCATGAGCATGGAATACTTTTCCATTTGTTTGTGTCTTCTTGAATTTCTTTGAGCAGAATTTTGTAGTTCTCATTGTAAAGGTCTTTCACTTCTCTGGTTAGGAAGATACTGAGGTATTTCTTTTTTGTGTGTGTGGCTACTGCGAATGGAATTGTGCTTTTAATTTGGGTCTCTGCCTGCTTGTTGTTAGTGCTTTTAATGCAACTGCCTTTTACATATTTATTTTATACCCTGAGACTTTGCTAAAGTCCTTATTCAGTGCAAGCAGGTTTTTGACAGATTCTCTTGGATTTTCAAGGTATAGGATCATAGCATCAGCAAAAAGGGATAACTTGACTTCCTCTTTTCCTAGTTGGATACCCCTGATTTCCTTCTCTTATCTAATTGCCTGAGCTAGGACTTCCAACACAATATTGAACAAGAGAGGTGAGAGTGGGCAGCCTTGTCTTG
>NW_007257088.1:117804-307435 GCF_000164805.1 Carlito syrichta | reverse complement strand
ACATTTATGGTCTTGTAAATGTTGAACCAGCCCTGCATCCTGGGGATGAAGCCTACTTGGCCATGGTGGATGATTTTTGAGATGTGTTTATGGATCCAATTTGCTAGAATCTTGTTGAGGATTTTTGCGACTATGTTCACAAGGGATATTGGTCTATAGTTCTCTTTGTTGGATCTTTACCTGGTTTGGGTATCAGTGTGAAGTTAGCTTTGTAAAATGGTTTAGGGAGAATTCCATCTTTCTCAATTGCCTGGAATACTTTCAGTAGAATTGGTATCAGCAACTCCTTGTACATTTTGTAGAATTCTGCTGGAAAGCCATCTGGTCCAGGCCTTTTTTTGGTAGGTAGTTTTTGTATGACAGATTCAATTTCCTGGGTTGTTATTGGTCTCTTTAGTGTCTCAATGTCTTTTTGTTTCAACGTGGGGAGGTTGTGTGATGTGAGAAACTTTTCCATTTCATTTAGGTTATCAAGTTTGCTTCCATATAGGTGTACATATTAATCTCTGATAATCTTTTGTCTTTCTTCAGGGTCAGTTGGGATTTCATCTTTTGTATTTCTGATTGTGTTCATTTGGGTTTTTTCTCCCTTTTTCTTGGTCATTCTGGCTAGGGGTCCATCAATCTTGTTAATTCTTTTGAAGAACCAGCTTTTTGTTTTTTTGAGGTTTTCTATGATATTTTTGTCTTCTATGTCCCATGTGTGGGCTCTTATTTTTGTGATTTGGATTCTTCTGCTAAAGTTGAGGTTTTGGTGGTCTTCTCTTTCCAGCTCCCTCAGGTGATTTGTTAGGCTCTCAACTTTGTGATCTTTCCATTTTTCTTGAAGCGTGCTTGTAGAGATATAAATTACCCTCTGACAACTCTTTTCAAGGAATCCCAGAGGTTTTGGTAAGATGTTTCTTCATTTTCATTTGTTTCCAGGAATCTTTCAATTTCTGCTTTGATATCAGTGTTGACTCAGTAGTTGTTCAGCATCATGCTTTAGTGTCCATGTCTTTGTGAGCTTTGGGGAAATTTGTTGGCATTGATATTTATTTTTATTTCACTGTGGTCTGAGAATGTGCATGGCAAGATTTCAACCTTAAGGAATTTGTTTATGCTTGATTTATGGTCAAGAAAGTGATCAATCTTGGAGTATGGTCCATGTGGTGATGAGTAGAATGTATATTCTGTGGTTGCTTGGTGGAATAATCTGGAGGTATCTATTGAGTCCACTTGGTCAAGTGTCAAGTTTAGGTTCTGGATCTTCTTGTTGATTTTTTGCCTTGATGATCTATCTAGGGCTGTCAGTGGGATATTCAAGTCCCCTGCTATAATAGTGTTAGAGTTAATACCTTTTTTTAGTTTATTTAGTAGTTGCTTTATAAATGCTGGTGCTCCTGTGTTGGGTGCATACATGTTTAGGATGGATATTTCTTGTTGATGAATTGAAATTTTTATCATCATGTAGTGTCCTTTTGCATCTTTTTAAATTTTTGATAGCTTAAAAGTTGTTTTGTCTGATATTAAAATTGCAACTCCTGCCTTCTTTTGTGATTCATTTGCCTGGAAACTCGTTTTCTATACCTTTAACTTTGAGTCTGTGTGCATCCCTTGAAGTGAGATGAGTCTCCCGGATGCAGCAGATAATTGGGTCATGTTTCCTTATCCAGTTTGCCATTCTGTTTCTTTTCAGTGGTGCACTTAGTCCATTCACATTCAGGCTGTTTATTGAAATATGATTATTGATCCCTGTCATGAGGTTCTTATAAAGTTTTTCCTTTGTCTGCTTGTTTTCTTTTGGCTTTGGGGTTAATGTATGTGTGTGTTTTCAAGTTTCTTGCTGCACTGTATTCTCTGCTGATTCTGTGCTCTGCTGTTCTCTTGGGAAGTGTGTGGTCAATATTTTTCTTCTTTCTTCTGTGTGTAATACCTTTTTAAGTGTCCCCTAGATCTGGTCTGGAACTCCATAATCTCTTAGGAGTTGTATGTCTGGGAAGGATTTTAATTCTTCATCACTGATGAAACTGAACTTGGCTGGGTAGGAAATTCTTGGTTGAAATTGTTTATCTCTGAGGACTTTGAATATAGGACTTCAGTCCCTTATTGCTTGTAGTCTGCTGATAGGTCTGCTGCTATTTTGATTGGTTTTCCCCAGTAGGTAGTCTGACCTTTCTCTCTTGCTGCCTTTAGAATTTTTTCTTTTGTGCCTACTTTTTGTAGATGAATTACTATGTGTCTAGTGGTTGGTCTTCTCATTTGATGTCTTGTGGGGGTTCTCTGTATCTCTTGTGCTTGACTGGTCAGATGGGGAGTGTTTTCTTGGATTATTTCCTGGAATACTTGCTCCAAAGTGTTCTCCATTTTCCTTTCTTCTTCTGGGATACCAATCAGACGTAGGTTTGGCCTCTTGATATAATCACACATCTCTTTTAGGCTTTGTTCTTTCTTTCTGAGTCTTCTTTCTAAGTGTTTTTTTACAGATTGGGTTAATTCCATATTCTGGTCTTCATGTTCTGAGATTCTTTCTTCAGTTAGATTAATTCTGCTTTCCATGCTGTTATCTTGTTATTTATTTCCTGGATGAAATTTTTTATTGCCAACATGTCTGTTACAAGTTCTTTCAGTATTGCATTTTGTCTTTCTTTAGTTCTATTCACTCTTTCCATCCATTCCCTAATCCCTGTCATATTCTGGGGACAGTCTTTGGTAACTTCCATTGTTTGGGCACTAAGGTCTGATTTTTAGGAGTTTTGTTTTTGGTACACCTGAAATTGCCTGAGATCTTCCTTTGGTTTTTCCTCATTTGTGACAGATCTCTTGTTTTTCTCTTTAGTTCTGTTATTCAGTGTCAGTGGGAGAGGTTTTCCCTTCTTACATTTGCTCAGACTTCTATTCTTCCCTGATTTGGGTTCTGAATTTGTTCTATTTTGAAATAGGACAGTGGATGGGAAGATTTGCTGACTCTTGTAGTTTTTGAAATTCGAATAAAGTGGGGGATGGGGTACTAGGAATCAGATACTACTTGCAAGTTTAAATGTTCACTTATTGTGGTATGTGTTCCCTGAGACCCACTCCCCACTACCACTCTATATGATGATGCAAAGCAGAAACCAGTGCAAAAGCAATTGAACACATAGACACATACTCCAAAACAAACTGGAATAACAACAAAGCAAAGCAAAACAATCAGCAACAGAAAGACCCCCGAGAAAACTAAACACACACACACATGCTAGCACAAAGTGATTAGAGAAGAAAAACAGAAAGACCGAAGAAAAAAAGTGGGGAGGGGATTCAGGTTGAACCCTCACACATCTATTGACATACCCCTTAAATTATAAAAAAAAGAATATAAAAAAAAAAACCCCAGAGGAACAAAAGAACAAAAACCAACAACCAAAACAAATTCAAAGATGAACACTCAATCATTCACATACACACTAAACAGAAAATGACAAAGAAAAGAAGAAAGAAACAGAAAAAGAAAAGAAAAATAAAGAAACATTTTTTTGGGGGGGATGCAGATCAAACACTCACATACACATTCATGCACAAAGGAAAAATATTTTTTAAATAGATGAACTAACAAGCAGTCAAAAAAATTTTAAATTAAAAAATAACTGAAAAATTAAAAACCCAAAACAAACAGACAAACAAAAAACCTGTCCTCTTGTGGCAGGCTCAGAGCCACCTCTTTCACTCTCTCCTCAGGGAATGAAGCAGGGAAGGAGGAGGGACAATGGAAGTGGGTGGGGCTGCAGGCCTACCCTCCTACTCTCCTATGGTCAGGGAGATCTCTGGTGGGTAGGTATGGGACTGTCTCTTCTCCAGCTATGTACTCTCCCAGCCAGGTCTATTCTGGAATGGAGCTCTCCTATTGTGACTGACATTCAGGCTCTCCCTGGGTTTGTCCCTCTCAGTCGTGGCCCAGTGTGTGGGTCTGACATTCATAGGATTGCTGGAAAGAAGGGGGTTTGGGTCAGCCCTGAACTCACCACTGATTTCTTTGGAGTTCTTCCTCTTCCTTTTCTGGCCACACCCTTTGTCCCACAGCTGGATCAGGGTAAGAGGTGGGGCATCTGGAACTCGGCACTTGTCCAGTGTCTCTGAAGTTTGTGTTCTCAGGATATTCCTTTTGGGCCATGATCAAGCCCTGAGTAGTTGATCTGCCAGTCCCAGAGATAGGGTCTGTTGTTCCATGGTGAGGAAGTCGGAGCACTTTCCTGCCCTGTCTTCAATATGGTGGTGGGGTGCCTCTGTTGTTTTCTTCCCCAGGAACTTACCTCTGGACTCTGTCAGCAGGCACTTCCAGCGCCCTGCAAGGTGCTGAAGTGATAAGGGAAAGCCGGAGCAGTCTCTCTCCTGCTGTAATGGTAAGGGAGGGCCAGGGGCAATAGTGTCTCCCCACTGCTTTTCAAAAGGAAAACTTCTGTCTGTTTTAAAAAAACAATGGTGCTCTGCTTCTGCGACCCAGGAAGAGCCAGGGATGAAGCAGAGAAGCTGCAGCACCAGCTGTTGCACCAGGGGCCTGGCCACCCACTTATGAGCCCCATTTAGACAGTCTCCCCGAGCATTTTCTTGCCAGGGAGGATTTGTTGATTAAAAAAAGAAAAGAAAAGAAAGAGAAAATGGCACTCGGCTTCTGTGTCCTAGGAATCACTAGTGTCCCAACCCAGCCACTGTGGCACCAGCCGCTGCACCAGGAGAGCCCTGGCCACCAGCTCCCTAGCCCTCACTCAGCCAGCCACTCACATGCCCACTCCTCCCCAGCATGTATACAAAATTTTCCATACACTCATTCACTCACATGGGGACTTGCATAGTCCGACTGGCTTGGCTGCCATCTTCTCCGGCGCCATCTTCCCCGCCTTTCTCCACACCATTTATTTTAGAGCTTATCCTTTCTCCACTGAAATTCATTTGCAACTTTGTTCACAATCAATTGAATGTATATGTGTAGGTCTATTTTTAGACTCTCCTTGCTATTCTATTGATCTATATATTCATCCTTTCACCAATACCTCACTTTCTAATTATCGTAGCTTTATAATTAGGCTTAAAGTTCGTATTGTGATTTCTTTGACTTTTTCTTTTTCAAAATGGTTTTGACTGTTCTAACTTTCCCTAAAAATTTTAGAAAGAGTTGTCAATTTCTACTAAAGATCATGCAGGATTTTAATTGGGGTTGCATTATATCTATAAATCAATTTTGGAAGAATTGTCATTTTAATAATATTGGAACTTTTAATTCACAGACATAATATTTATATTTATTTGATTTCTTTTATCACTGCTTTATAGTTTTTAACTATAGTTTTTGACAAACTTATATTGCACATATTTTTGGGGTATTTATACATAGTTTTCATGATGATTGGTGCTGTTACAATTGTATTGTTATTTAGATTTTGATTTCTAGTTGTATACTGTTAGCACATAGAAATTAATTAATGTTTGTCTATGAACTTTTTAATCTTATGATCTTACTAGACTCACTTATTTCTAGGAATTTTTAAAAAATAAACGTGTCTCTGCAAATTGGTAGAGTTTGATGGGCTTTCTCAAACTATTTTCTTTGTATTTATTTATTTTTTTCTTAAAGTACTGGCTAGGATCTATGTATAGCATTGAGCAGTAGTACTGAAACAAAAATCTTTGCTTTTTTCTTGACCTTAGGAGGAAAGCATTTTGATCTTTTGTCATTAAGTATGTTAGATGTGTCCTTGTCTGGTTTGATAACAAAGTAATGCCTCATAAGATGAGCTAGAAAATATTTTTTCTAATAATTGACATTCATTATTACTTATTGGTAGAATTTTGCTAGTGAATAACCCAGACTTGGAATTTTTCATACAAAATGTCTTAAATATTAATTCAATTAATTTAATAAATATAGAATTATTCAGATTATCTATTTCCTTGTAATTGAGTTTTGGTATTTCTGTCTTTGAAGAATGATCTATTTCATCAGACATTAAGCAGTCACAGTTTTTTTCATTATTCTGTTAAAATATGTAAAGTCAGTAGTGGTATACTCTTTTCTGTCCTTACATGTCTATTTTTCACAGTCTGTCTGAAGGCTTATGAATTTTACTAATCATTTTGAGGAGTCATTTCTTGGTTTAATTAATTTGTCTCTGCTGTGTTTCTATTTTATATTTTCCTGCTTTTATGTCTACTATATTCTTCCTTCTGTTTGTTGTGGATTTGCTTTGAATTACTTTTTCTTAGTTCTTAAGAAGAACATTTGGTTCATAAATTTGAGGCATTTTTTTTTTTTTGAGTTGTAGTCTCACTCTTGTCACCCAGGTTAGAGTACAATGGCTCCCTCACAGCCCCCGCAGCCTCAACCAGCTGGGCTATGTGATCCTTCTGCCTCAGTCTTCTACATAGCTGGAACTACAGACATGTGCCATCACGCCCTGCTAGTTTTTGTGATTTATTGTAGAGGCGGGTTCTCACCAAGTTGCCCAGGCTGGTCTTGAACCCCTAGGCTCAGGCAATCCTCTTGCCTCAGTCTCCCAAAGTACTGGTACTATAGGCTGAACCATCGTGCCCAGCCGAGGCATATTTTTTTCTAATGTAAACATTTAATGTTATGAATCTCCCTTTAAGCTCTGCTTTAACTACAAACATTTTGATTTGTTTTCTTTTTCACCCAATTCAAAATATTTTCTAATTTATTTTGTGAATATTTCTTTGAGTCAAAAAAGTCTGCATTTCTCTTCATTTTGGCAATTTTAAAAATCAGAGTTATAACATTCTTATTTAGCAGTTTTTTCTTCTAGTACTTTAAACATGCCATTAATTGTTTTCTAGATTACATAGCTTCTGATGAAATATTTTCTGTAATTATTTTCTTTTTTCCTCTGTATGCAGTGTATTTTAGTTTGGATGTGGTGAAAGATGTCTAGCTGCCTTAGTGATTTTTTTTCTTTTTTTTTTTTAGTTGGAGACTCTCTTTATCACTCAGGCTGGAGTAGTGGCATGCTCACGGCCACACCAGTGTCAACCTGCTTCTGCCTCAGCCTTCCAAGTAGCTGGTACTACAGGTGCATGCCACCATGTCCAGCTAAGTGATTTTTTTTTAATCTTTGGTTTTTAATATTTTAAATATGTTTATAAATGAGTTTATGTGTGTTTATGTGTTTATCTTGCTTGATGTCCTCTGAGGTTTTTTGGATGTGTGTTTAAATGGCTTTCATTGATTTTAGAAAATTATTGACCTTTATTATTTTAATTTTTTTCTTAATTCTTATTTCTCCTAGGATTTATATTGCACACGTGTTAGACCATTTGACATTATCTCAGAGACCTTGAATGCTATATTACTTTTATCTCATTTTTCAAATTTCTATTTCAGTATTTTATCTATTGAAATAATATCTGTATTATTTCATATTTACATTCTATTTATTAAAATTCATATTTGCATATGACTCTATTGAAGTCTTCTTAAAACATTTTCATGGTTTTAAAAATTCACTGCATTGCCATTTAACTTTCTTCTCACAGTATTCATTCTCTATTAAAACTCCCTATCTGTTTATGTATGTTGTCTACCTTTCCATTAGCATCATTAATATATTAATCACAGCTACTTTAAATCTCTGTCTGATAGTTCCAACATCTTGGCCATGTCTGCATATATTTTTTTATTGCTTTGGTTTTTTTTTAAACAATGTGTTGTTTTACTTATTTATCTTGATATTTTTCATACATATACATTTTGGTTGAAAGCTGATTATCTAGTGTAGTTCAACAGAGACTGAATTAAATAGTTTTTACTTCTTGAAATAAACATTCACTTTCTGCTAGACATTTAGCTTGAAGAATTGAGTCAGTCTAGTCAGGAGTTGGTCTAAGTTGAGTTTTGTTGTTGATATGATTACCATGAGAATACCACCAGCTTCATATTTTTCTAGTTTAGTTTATGCTCAGTGAAGAACCTCTCCTGCAGCAGTTGCTATACTTTACTTCCCAGGATTGAATCATAAGGAAAGTTTTCTCAGAAACTCTGCTTGCCTTAATCTTTGTTTCTTTCTTTTCTTTTCTTTTAAAGATGTGGGGTACATTTCAGGGTTAGGTATACATTGATTATGTAGATACATTTGTTGATGAGGTGTGCTTCTCTCTCCCCTAGCAGTTTCCCTCAACTGCCAATCCCACCTACCCTCCCCTGGAAGTTTCACACCACTGCCAATCCCTTTCTAATAGTATCATAACTATTCAAGGTCCAATTATGAGTGAGAACATGTAGTATTCTGTTCTTTGTTTCTGTGATAGATCACTGAGTGTGATAGACTCTAAACCCATCCAAGTCCATATATTTGTCCTTATTTATGTCTGCATAATATTCCATTGTGTATATGTACCACATTTTTTTTTATCCAGTCCAGCTTTGATGGGCAGAATGGTTGGTTCCATGTTTTTTCTATTGCGAATAGAGCAGCAACAAACATACATATGCAGGTATCTTTTTTGTAGAATGATTAGAGTTACTTCAGGTATATTCCCAATAGGGGAATTGCTGAGTCATATGGAAGGTCAATTTCTATTTCTTTTATGACACGCAAATTCATGAAGCGTTCCATATTTTTAGGAGGGAAAATCCTGGGATTCTTTTTCTAGGGATGTAATGCATATGTACAAATAAAAAGCCTCAGTGGACTAAAAAAAAAAAAAGAAAGAAATCACCACACTGTTTTCCAAAGAGGTTGCACTAGTTTTCATTCCCACCAGCAGTGTAGAAGCGTTCCTTTTTCTCCACATCTTCGCCAGCATCTGTTGTTGTCTGTTTTATTAATGATGGTCATTCTTACTGGGGTTAGGTGGTATCTCAATGTGGTTTTGATTTGCATTTCTCTGATGATAGTGAGACTGAGCATTTTTTCATCTGTCTGTTGGCTGCCCGTGTATCTGCTTTTAAGAAGTGTCTATTCATGTCTTTTGCCCACTTTTTACTGGGGCTATTTGCTTTTTTCCTTTTGGTGTGTTTGAGTTCCTTGTAGATTCTAGATGTTAGACCTTTGAAAGAAAGAGAGCTACAGGCCAATATGCCTTATGAACATAGATGCAAAACTCCTTAACAAGATTCTTGCAAATTGGATCCAAAAACACATCTCAAAAATCATCCACCATGACCAAATAGACTTCATCCCCAGGATGCAGGGCTGTTTCAACTTTCGCAAGATCATAAGTGTATTAAATACATCAGCCACTGCAAAAACAAGAACCATATGATATATCATTAGATGCCGAAAAAACTTTTGATAAAATCTAGCTTCCCTTTTTGATAAAAACCCTCCAACACCTAGGTATAGACGGAATACCTCAAAATAGTAAGTGCCATCTATGATAAACCCAACAGCTAACATATTGATAAATGGACAGAAACTGGAAACATTTTCCCTGAAAACTGGAGCAAGACAAGGCTGCCCACTCTCAACCCTCTTGTTCAACATTATGTTGGAAGTCCTAGCTGGGGCAATTAGACAAGAAAAGAAAATCCGGGGAATCCAAATAGGAAAAGAGGAAGTCAAGTTATCCCTCTTTGCTGATGATATTATCCTAAATCTTGAAAATCCAAGAAAATCTGTTAAAAACCTGTTTGCACTGATAAAGGACTTTGGCAAAGTCTCAGGGTACAAAATAAATGTGCCAAAACAGTTGCATTCCTATACACCAACAACAAGCAGGCAGAGACCCAAATAAAAAGCACAATCGCATTCACAATAGCCACACACACACAAAAAATGCCTTAATCTTTCTTATGAGCAGTGAGGTCAATGGAGAAGTGTCTGTGAGTGATACAAACCTCTTATGTTTTATGGCAACTGGTTTTTTATTCTTATTCCAGCCCACACCTGACTGTTAGCAATTAGCAAAAAAAAAATTAAGTTGAATTTTTCTTACTAGCTAATGTGGCATCTATGGTGTCTTTTGCTGCTTCTCAGTCCCTGGTAAGCACATGCTTCTGTCCTGCCTTTTCTTGGAGTCACCTGTCTTTCTTTAGATACCAAACAAGTTGATTGTCTTGTGACTTCAGCTCTCTAATGGGTTCAAGAAAAGTTATATTTTTGTACATTATCTGGCATTTTCTTATTGTTAGGATGAGAACAACACCCATTACATTTTTCTACATTCCAAGTGGAAGCTGGAAGTCACTCATGTGATTTTATTTCAAGCTTGTAATAAATAATTGAGAATCAGTAGTTGTTAGGGAGTTTGGGTAGCAATGAATAGAGAGATGAAAGGCTCAAGAATTCAGAAAAATTAGGGAGTCCTGGGAATTTTTTTCTGGTATATATAATTTTACCGGTTACAGTAATAAAACACAGATATTTATACTGCTCTTAATGTTTGTAACAAACTAATGAAAAAAATTACAATGCTCAATTTACAGATATGATAGTTTAAGTTGCCTTCAAATAACTTTTCTGAGCTTAATTATAAAACAAGTAAGAGACCCAGTTTGGTGCCTGATACATAATAATTGTTAAATAATTGACAAAAAAAG
This sequence comes from Carlito syrichta, assembly GCF_000164805.1. Taxonomy (NCBI): domain Eukaryota; kingdom Metazoa; phylum Chordata; class Mammalia; order Primates; family Tarsiidae; genus Carlito; species Carlito syrichta. The sequence continues at coordinate 296,931 of NW_007257088.1, read as the reverse complement.
AATGAGTGGGAAGGGTTAAATAAAAACTCAACTTGTTTTACCCCACAAATCAGAGGGAAAATTTTTTCTTTAGAAGTTTAATACATTTGAAATATTTATAATTAGAAATTAATACTATATGATTAATAGTTGCAGCAATGAAGTGTCTTTGTAATTTGGAAAAAAGATGCTATTTACATTAATATAGATATCTTTTTTCAGCTAGGTTTTGCTTTATTTTTTCTTTCAATTGACACTCAATTTGTACATTTTTCAGTAACAAAATGTGCAACACTGCTACTGCTCTCATTAAATTTTAGGGGGGATATCTGCTTACATGGTTGTGTCACTAAACTATATGCTACCTAAAGAAGAGAATCCATATCTCTTAGCACCAGCTTCTACAGTGCACCTGAACATAAAGTAGACACTTCATAAATGTGGTTGAAATAAACTATAATTCATATGTATTATGTACACTGTTGTAAATGATAATAAATAAAAGTGTTTCCTTCATGAACGAAATTTAAATTCTGTCCAGAGGAATCTTCCTTGCTGGGCTACACAATAAAGAATCACACAGATAATAGCTTTGAGGTGGGGGTAACCAAGTTGGCCAGAGGTGGCAGTAAGGAGAAAAGTCTTGGGAGGAATGTTGGCTCCCCACAATCTTCCTCAGTCTCACTCAATTTTTGAAAAACATGAAATAGTAATGTTTTTTCAGTCCTATACAGCATGCTATAAAAATGTTCTTTAACATTTCCAATTTGTCAAGTCCTTCTCTCCTCAACTTTCTACTTTTTAAATGTCTCACATATAGAAATTCCAAACTATTATTTCTAAAACAGAAAAAGAAAATCTCTGATTAATATGGAACTCATAGCCTAGGAATTAGGTACACTAATGCCTAGGTTATGGAAGACAACTGGGAATGATGACATGCCTTATTTCTCATTATTTTGTTTTTTTGTTTTATAGGAATGAGTTATATGTGATAAGTTGGGAAATGGGGTTAGCATTTTCCCTTCAAAGATTTTTCACTTGACCTCTAACATAGCATTTTTGTCCAGTCTAACAAACAAGCTACTATCCCTTGCAGTCAATCAAAGACAAAAGGCAGAGATTGGGAGAAAAGGTAATTTGATTTCTGGAACCAGGATACAGGGAGACATGTTTGCATCATTACCAAAAATCCACTCCAAGTGACACAAATTTATTCCTGGTATTTATATATCCAAAATTTATAGCCCTTTACTCACCCCAAGTAAAGATTAAGAGGCCTATGCATAGTTTCAGCATGACTCAAGATCTACATTAATGTTTTCTGGTATGTGACTCAAAGTATCTTAGTCATTGGTCATGCTGACATTTTTAGATAACATTCCGGGATTTACAACATGTTCTTTTATAGTTTTGTTTTTTGTTTTTAGAGGAGGGAGAAGGCAATTGCAACATTTGTAAGGAAGAAAAAGTCACAACATTTAAAATGACAGCTTTAAATTGTTTTAAAATACAATTGTAACAATCCCTTGTTTCCAGAGCCCTGGCCTGTAACAGTAGGACATAAAATTTAACCTTTTCAAATTTAGTTAATAATTGAAGCATATCTTTTCATTTTCTTTACACTTTTAGCAGGAATCTAGGTCTAATCCCTTTCTACCTCATAATAATTTAATTTAGTCATTGAAAAATTGGCTTGGAAATTCTATTTTTATGTTTGAATTCACCAGTGACATTTCTACAACAATCTGTATGTTCAGTTGGCAGGTGAGGAGAAATCAGATTACTGGAGCAATTGATTAAGTCAAATCTCAACTATATCTCTTAACAAAACACAGTATGCAAGTTCTTAGAGAATTCATAAAGTGCTTGACTAGCAACTTGAATCACTGTTTGAGGAACATTTTTGTACATAGGTTAACAGCTTAGACATTGGGGAGTTGTAGACACAGCTCTTTGAAGTAACCATTATGTCTCTCTTCATTAAAATAAAAGTAACAAAATAAATTTCAACCTAAAACACCTTTCTTGTGTGTACACAAATCAGGGACTCAAGATTCGCATTATTATAAATTGACATACACTGAATATTAAGACTATATTGTACTTTTAGTGGATAGATGAAGCTTATCTATTGAACTGATCTTAATTAAAACAACTCCTATTATGAGTTTTGATTTATTTTTCTGAGTGTAGAAATTAAACACCTAACTAAAGACCATGGTCGTCCAAAGTCTTGGAACAACCTTACCACCATGTATCCTCTGAATCTGTCTTAGGTCCAACTCAGTTTAGCAAATAAGTGAATCTGACTAAATCTTATCAGTAAATGCAATTATCAAGCCCCATAAGGAAACCTAGGACTGACAAATCCTGCCTAATAAAGAGTATAGAGAGGAGAAGTGGTAACTCAACTGAAGCCAGGGAACCAATTTTGTAGATGAAAACAGCTACAGATGTATTTCAAAAGTAAAAGAGTGAGAACAATTAAGACCATGGACTCTTTGATTATTTTTGGACAAATGGAGTAAAGAAAGACCATAGATTAACAATTAAGACCATAGATTATATGATTATTTTTGGACAAATGGAGTAAAGAAAGGGAGAGAAGAAGAGGACAAAATAAAAATTAAAAGAAAAGCAAAGACAAAGAGAGAAGCAATGTTTAATGAATTTCAACATATCTCAAGTAAATGCTTGGGGTTACTAAACTCATAATGGAACAATCATGTCAATAGATATGGAGGCACACCAAGTTCAGAGAAAGGCAGTCTTGCAAATACATTTTACATGATTATGATCTTTACTTTGTTTTTTTTCCTGTCCTTGTCCCCTTCACTTCACCAAATGAAGTCAGTGCAACCATGAGCTCAGACCATAGGGCTCTGAAGTCATGACATGTAATTCAAACTCTTCTCTTGTTCATTGCAAGATGTCCCTTTACCTCTCCAGGTCTCAGGTTGCCCATTGAGGAAAGGCCACTGGTAAGAGAATCACTAAAATAAGAGAGCATACAGACATAACTCTAAAATAGTTTCAAATCTAAGTTTTTGATAGATAAAGAACTTTTTAAAGTTCTCCTTAATTTGACTCTCAGAACAATTTTGAAATGTAAAGTCATATCATGTCATTTTACTGTTAAGAAAACTAAAGTTCAGAGAGGTGAAGTTGCTCAATCAAATCAGGAAAGATTTCAACTTACTAGAACGTTGGGCATTTAGTTGCATCATGCTGCCTCTTAGAAAAATGAGAAAGACAGGGATCATAATACTCACCAATGTGGTTCCTAAATTACTTTGCAACTCTTACAGCTTCTCCTTCTTCCTTTTTCCTCGCTCTCTTTTTTTTTTGTTCTTGCTCTTTCTGCCTTTCTTTCATTATCTCTTCTTTCTGTCCCTGGTTTACTGTCATTAGGTACTCAAGCTTACAAAAGTCAGATGAAGAAACCATTTGTTGGAAAGATGCCCTAAGAACAATTGCATTTTTGGGGAAATTCTTTGTTTAAGGTTTAAAAATAATCTTAACACCAAAAGATATGTACCTTAGTGTTTTTTAGTGCGGTAATCTGGCAAAAGTGGGCTTCAATACATTTTGTAGAATTAAATAAAATTGAATTAAACTGAGTAAAGATCAGACCTGATACTTGAAAGGGAATTCAGAGTCAGAAGTTTCAGCCAGCCTGAACATTGTAGCAGAGACAAGCTGGCCCTGGCTTTTACTAGTTTGAATAGTATTTTAATCTAATCTTGCATATGTTTTCAAAAATCAGTGAAACTGCCAAAATTCTGTTGGCATTGCCCTTACTCAATTCTCCATTGCCAGTCCCTCCCTCTCTTCAACATTCCCGAGTCTCTGTTCTATCAGTTCCTAGCTTAAATTAACGAATATTTGTCCACATGAAAATCTATTGCATTTTGTCTTATGTCAAATTTTGTTATAGCTATAGAAAAAGTAGAGAAATGAAGGACTGAGAATACTTAGTTTGATTTAGTTCTATGAAATCTAGGAGGCTTATACAAGTAACCTGTCTTATTTGATCATGCAGTATGTGTTGTAGAGAGCAGGATAAAAAAGTTAGAGGGGATTAAGAGGGGTGTTAGAGAAATTTAAAAGCAAAAAAAAAAAAAGAAGAAAGAAAAGAAAAGAAATTTAATTTTAGATTCAAGGATACACTTGTTATATGGACATTTGTGGAGTGGTGGGGACTGGATCTCTGGTTGCCCATTCCCCATATAGTGAACATTGTACCCCATAGGTAATTTTTGGACCCTAACACCCCTACCCCCTTCCCCCTTTTTGGTGTCCCCAGTATCTATTATTTCTATCTTTGTGACCATTTAGCTCCTGCATATAAGTGAGAACATGTGGTGTTTGGTTTTCTGTTTCTGAGTCAGTTCACTTAGGATGATGATTTTCAGCTCCATTCATGTTGCTGCAAAAGACAAAATCTCATTCTATATAATGGCTGCACGATATTCCATGGTTTATATACACCACATTTTATTTATCCAGTCAATTGCTGATGGGCACTTAGGTTGGTTCTATGATTTTGCTATTGTGAATAATGCTGCAATGAACATATGAATACAGTTATCTGTTGTTTATATTGATTTATTTTCCTTTGGGTGGATCCTTAGTAGTGTGATTGCTTGGTCAAATGGTAATTTAATTTAAAAATTATTTTTTTATGTGCGAGTATGAGGTGGTCACTTCATATCCAATTCAATACACCCCTAATCCAAATTCAATATGAGAATGTGTTTTAGATCCTTGAAAAAGTCATAGACTCCCCCCCACTTAACTCTTATTGAATCTGTTTTTAATTATGCATGCTAACCACATTACCTAGTTTTTTGCCTTACTTGGATTAGGGTGCTAGGCACAGCCATGGTAAACTTTAACGGATAGCTCCTCTATGCTATGTGGGACTGGACTGTCTGTTGTTTTGTACATCCTGCAATAAGGAAGAGGGAGAAGCTTCTTTACCTTCTATTACTATGTGACTACTAACAAAAAATAAAGCAGCTATGATTTTACTGGGTAGAAGAGCAGGTAGTTGCCTCAGTTTCTTCATGGTCTTCCTTAAAAGATATGAGGTCTTCTTTTCCGGGGAGGTGGGGAGGTGGGGGAGAGAGAGAGAGAGATTGATTTTGGGTATAGGACCCAAACTTGGATAGGATACCCTGAGAGATCTGAGCTAAATAGGAGAAGGAAGACAGGACTAGCCCCAAATTTACAGAGCAATGCAAATTACAGAAAGTGGTGTGTGAAGCACTGTCTGGGACAAAAACCAGGCAAAAAAGGCAAGAAAGTCAATAAACCAAAGGTGCTGGAGAGAGAACAAGATTCTATCAAGTAAAAGTGAATGCGTCTAAGCACATAGGCAATAATAAACAATAATCATTACCATAAAAATAACAGAAAAAAATCATAAAATAATACATATCATTCCATTTACATAAAGTCCAAAGCCATGGAAGATAAAACCATTAGTTGTTTAAAAATATATTTGCAGAGATGAAGTAAAATTATAAATTAAATTTAAAAAACAGGCAATAATTTCAAATGGCAATTAACTATTGGAGAGAGTCATACAGGTAACTTTGAATGTTTGGGTAATATTCTACTTTAAAACTGCATTTTAGGTACATGGATTTTATTAATATTAACTAAACTACACATATATCTTAATGTTCTCTTCTGTATATAATGTATATGTGTGCATGTTTGTATATGCATATTTGTGTGTTTATATGTGTGTATACAAGAGACCAGAAGATGAAAATCTGTACACCATATTTAAAATGTTTGAACTGATAAGAAGAATAGAAGCTGTGGACTGGGAAATGCCCTGAGTCGTAGAATATAGTTATAGACCTTTTCATAGGGTAGTTAGAGTTTTGTGCATGAGCAGAAAGAGTGCTGTTATGGTCAATGACCCATTTGGATCATAAAATATGAAGAGAAGAGGAGGAGACCTGAAGGTAAACAGGAAAAACAGAAAAGGAGAAAATAGAACTTGGATCTAGAAAATAATTTGTATACAAAATGCTCCTCTAATGTACAATTGCCTGCTCCCTTAAATTAATAAAATAAATATTTTACAACAAAGCTTGTACTTCTATGGCACTTAGTAGGTTTTCTGAAAAAATATAAAAATAAGTAATCACTATTTATACATTTAATCTTGACTAAGACTTTTTGGAAAAAATGTAAGCTAGCTCAAATATATTGCATGCTAGAACCTCAGCATCAAGGTCTGGAGAGGATAGGAAAAACTTAGGAGCAGATGGTACCAAAACTTGGGATAGGGATCTGTGGGAGCCTGGCTCTGATCCTTAAAGAGACTGTTGGTAGATTCCACACAGAGAGTAGAAGAAATTTGGCAAAGTCAGACGTGTTTGGGGTAAACCATGTTATTGAATTGCGAAGTACGGTCCCACTCAGCAAATAGAACAAATGCCAAGTATTGTACAAGCCCTGAGATTATACCTTACTTGCTAACCACTCAGCCTGATACTGTTTCAGGAATGCTAGCAGAAGATACAAGACACCCAGGTCAGAGATTTAAAAAAACTCATAGCAATAGCCACTCTGTCAACTTTGTGCTGGATTCCCTGATGCCCAATTCCCCAGGGTAATGTAAAGAGGACCAGGTGTTACCTGCACACGCATGGGTTCCATAAGAGGGGAGAAATTTTGAGTGTAGGGACCCAAGAATGCCTGTCTATTACCCAAGTTTTCACATGATTAGCACGAAGAAGCTCACTCTAAAATACTAGGGTTTCCATCTTCAGAAAAGTTTCCTGACCCCAAATAAGGCATAGAAGAAGCACCAATGCTTAACTCAATATGACCAAATAGGATGAGTCAATGGATATTTCAGTGCTAATCAGTTTGGCCTAATAAGTGGAGGGCCCTTGCTTAATATGTTCTTCTGGGTAAGGTATTCCAGGATCTTTGCACAGTATTGGATATTTGACAGAATGCAGTAATGGCTGAAGTTGAATTTCTTTCCAACCATAGGGTCAAGGAGTTCAGAGGCCAGATTGAATTTAGAGAAAATAAAACAAGTGAAATTTACTTCTTCCTGGTTTTGTGATGTAGTATAATATCCATAAGAAACTCATGTAGAAGAAGGAAAAAAAAAGGCAGAAAGAAAGTGTTGTAACTTGATTTTACAGAATTATGTAGGGCTCAAATCTAATTCCCAGGATTATTGAGTGATTGGGAGCAAAACTTATTCCAGATGCATCTAGATGAGATAATAGCTTATATATTGCCTATACTTGTCAAGATGGTACAGCCTTACAAATGGGTTTAAGTCTGGGAACATTTACCTATCCAATTGTAGGAAAGACAAATTAAGAAGATAAGGGAAGAAAAGGATTAAGGCAAAGACTAAAGGATTTTTTTCCTGTAGCTTTCATACCTACCAACAATTTTAGACCTGGATTGTCTGGAAATTGGTTTATAGATGCTTGTTAATACATCAGAGAAAAGCCATAACTAGCATGGGTATGAGTAAACAAAAGCCAGATCACTCTTTAGAAGATGGTATAATTTGATGATTTAAAAAATTCTGGGACTATAAAAAAAACCCTTAAAATGTGTGTGAAAGCTATGGAACCGCTCTTTGGCAGCTACACAAAAATTTACCTGCAATTTGAGGGCTTTAAGAGTTCCTTGAAACCCATCCATAGACCCTGTTCATTAAAACTTGTCAAATGTTAGTATGTCCTTGAAACACTCTAGAATGCTTATGAAAATGTAGAATTCGATGCACTACAACCATAGAGCACAGTCTGTTGAACCTAGAATAGGAATCTGAACTGTTTCAGAAATAATGGATTATTGTAATGCATTTGAGTCACATGTAACACTTGGAGGAATAATATCCTCCAAATTTGTGGATCCACAAAATAGGAAACCGTTGTCTAAATGCTAAATGGCTTGAAGACTAATTATAAGGTAACTAGTCTTTCTATGCAAATAAGCAGTGTTTTATAATTTTCATTGTAAAGATCTTTCACTTCTCTGGTTTGGAAGATGCCGAGGTATTTCATTTTTTTGGTGGCTATTGTGAATGGGATTATGCTTTTTATTTGAATCTCTGCCTGCTTGTTGTTGGTGTAAAGGAATGCAACTGTCTTTTGCATGTTTATTTTGTACCCTAAGACTTTCCCAAAGTCCTTTATCAGTGCAAGCAGGTTTTTGACAGTTTCTCTTGGATTTTCAAGGTATACGATCATACCATCAGCAAAGAGGGATAACTTGACTTCCTCTTTTCCTATTTGGATACCACTGATTTCCTTCTCTTGTCTAATTGCCTGAGCTAGGACTTCTAACACAATATCGAACAAGAAGGTGAGAGTGGGCAGCCTTGTCTTGTTCCAGTTTTCAGGGGAAATGATTCTAGTTTCTGGCCATTTAGCAATATGTTAGTTGTGTGTGGATTAAAAAAATGTGGTACACATATATGATGGAATATTATGCAGCCATAAAGAAGGACAAATATATGGACTTTGCAGCAACTTGAGTGGATTTGGAGTCAATCATACTCAGTGATTTATCACAGAAACAAAGAACAGAGTTCCGTATGTTCTCACTCATAAATGGACCTTGAACAATGATAATGCTATAAGAAAGGGATTGGCAGTAGTGGGAAACTGTCAGGGGAGGGGTGGGATTAGCAGTTGAAGGAAACTGCTAGGGGAGGAAGGGGCATACCTCATTAACAGGGGTACCTGCATGATCAATGTTTGAATACCTAACCCTGAAATGTACCCCACACCTTTATATTAAAAAATAAATAAGCAAATAAATAAGTGTCCCTTTTTTGGGTATATATCTCTAGTATTTTTATAGACTAGTTAGATTCTGGAGTAAACCTTGCTCAAGCTGGAGTTGATAAGGTTTGGTGAGAGGATCAAGTACTGATACTGGGGGATTCTTTACTCATGACTTCCAGGTGGGGTCTATCCCATTTCCCCACCAGACATATTGGAGTTGCAGGGCACGTGGGAACCAGAGAACTGAACCTTCATCCAAACTGCTTAGCTCCTCTCAGCCTCAGCAATAGCAATGCGGTTAGTCTGCTTCCATATGAGTCTAAATAGAAAGTAAATCTACTCTTTCTGTTTTTGTTTACCTTGGACCTAGGAACTAGCGGTAGGTCACGAGTTTTCTGCAAAGAATTTCACTTTATTGTGAGGCCAGCTGCATGGACTTTATTGTCCTGTAATCACATCTTCATAGACAGCCACACCAACAATGGTGTAGAGTAGCCCCTGAGCCATGATTACCCTGCAATGATTATGTGTGGTTTTGTCAGTCATTTCCTAAAACTGGATGTTCCTGGCATCTCCCCACCCCATGTTGTTCTGTGTGAGCTGCAGTTGCATGACTAGTGCTTACATCTTCTTCAACACATATTCATTGTGTTTATATTAGGGAATATCCTGTGATTTCCTTTATTTATTCAGTGGACAATTACAATAATAAGATAGAATGTAATGTGATAGAGTTGAAATTTCAAGGGGAAAGTTTAAAAACAAATAAGCACTCTAATAAGAATAGCTTATAAGTAGCTAGATGGAAGGGTCTAAATGCATGTCTTGCTTTTGCTTGATGTTATTTTTAAAAAGTTATCCTGGGAAGATTGAGGGTGAGGTGTGAATCAGTCAACATGGATGATTAGATGGGTCCAGAAATCTGGCTACCCAATGATAGCTCTGACAGATACTCTCTATTTACCAGGCAGGAAGTTAAGATGAGACAGGAATAAATGAATCAGCCAGGAAACACAGATTTCTGGTTTAGAGGGAACAATTTTGAGAAGTTATTTAAGTTAGAAAAGTTTTAGTTTACCTTTAGTTTCTAGGCATTACTTAGTTTGTACCTCCTAGGAAAGATTGATCCAAGATATCAAAAAATTTTCAGGAACAGCACTAGCAGTAGCAGGTCACAGCATTGATAATGCTAACTGCCCTCATTCATTTAGCCAGTCAGTCATTTTACAAATATTTAGCAAGCACCCACTCTTTGCTAGGTCCCCTGATAAACACTGTATATACGGTAGTTAACAAAACACAACATTCCTTCCTTTATAGACTTTAGAATCTGGCACGAAAAAGAAAGGATTAAAAAGCATATTTAGAATAAGTGTGAAGTTAGCGAAAATCAATAGCCCATTTATCCATTCAATAAATATGGCATTTACAGCAAGGAGACTTAATTCATTTAAGGTTTTGGGGAAAGTGTGCTCAAAAGCAAAGTTAATAATCTAAAGAATAAATATAGATTTCTGAATTGTAGGAATGAGGTGGTAGAGAGGTAGAGACAGGATTCAGAGAGCTGAGAAAGTGAAGGAATTATATTCCAAGGACAACAAATACTACTGCCCAATAGTTGACAGAATTGGGGTTTTCAACAACCAAAAGGAGATCACCATGGTTATGACATAGATTGTATTGAAGTGAGTTGCAAAGGATAAGATTGAAGAAGGCAGAATTGAAGTTATCAATTTACTTGTAATCCACTTAATCAATTTTTTATTCACCAAATACCTCATGTAAAAACAAAAAGCTATAAGAAATAGGAATCAGATGATAAATTTTATGTTTTTATTTTAAAGATGTAGGGTACAATTCAGGGTTAGGTATACAAATGTTCATTATGCAGGTACCCTTGTTGATGACGTGTGCCCCTACCTCCCCTGGCAGTTTCCCTCAACTGCCAATCCCTTTCTTATAGTATTATGGTAATTGTTTAAGGTCTGCTTATGAGTGAGAATATATGGTACTCTGTTCTTTGTTTCTCCATTTGTGAAGTTCATATGTTTTTCCTTCTTTATGGCTGCATAATATTCCATTGTGTATATGTACTACTTTTTTTTTTTTTTTTGAGTCAGAGTCTCACTCTGTCGCCCAGACTGGAGTGCAGTGGCCCCTCCCGGCAACCGCAGCCTCACCTGCTGGGCTCCGGCGATCCTTCTGCCTCAGCCTTTCGAGTAGCCGGAATTACAGGCATGCGCTACCATGCCTGACTGATTTTTTTATTTATTGTAGAGATGAGGTCTCACTGCCCAGGCGGGTCTCGAACCCGCGAGCTCAGGCAATCCACTCACCTCAGCCTCCCAAAGGCGTGGGATTACAGGCTGAGCCACCGAGCCCGGCTATGTACTACTTTTTAAAAATCCAGTCCAGCTTCGATGGGCAGCATGGTTGGTTCCATGTTTTTGCTGATAAATTTTATTTATTTACCACCTTATATAATCATTTATTTTATTGGAACCTCATTGCAAGTATATGGTTAGAATAAGATAACCCATTTGTGACTTCTGACCTAAAGAACTATATGATAGTTCTTTATTGTTTTAAGCTGAAAAATTCGTGATAATTTGTTTCAGCACCAATAGAAAATTAGTATTATTTTGTGTAGCAAGTTTTTCTCTATTTTTATTGCTCAGTAGTAGTCTATTGTATTAATATTTCAGTTAATTTACCAATGCTCCTATTTTTAAGCATTACGTTGCTTGTAGCTTTTCAGCAGTTATAAATAAATCTATGGTGAGCATTCTTTTACCAGGCATTTGTCATCATATGTTTCCATTTTCACTGCAAAAGTACCTAGGAGTAGAATTAATGGCTTATAAGGCAACATATGTTTAGTTTTATAAGAAACTGTTAGAAATCTTTTCAAAGTAATTGAACCATTTTATACTGCCACCAAAAATCTAGGAAGTTCCAGTTGCTTTACATCTTTGCCAGTACGTGGTGTTATCATTCTTTTTTATTTTGAACATTCATGTGAGTGTGTTTTTATAGTCTGAATACAACCTTTTGTCAAATATATGTATTGTGAATATTTTCTCCAAGTTTATTATTGTCTGCACTTTTTCTTTGTTTTTTTTTTTTAATAAATTTTTTATTTTAAAGATGTGGGATACAATTCAGGGTTAGGTGTACAAATGTTCATTATGCAGCTACCCTTGTTGATGATGTGTGCCCCTCCCTCTTCTGTCAGTTTCCCTCAATTGCCAATCCCACTCCCCATCCCCTGATAGTTCCCCACTACTGCCAATCCCTTTCTTATAGTATTATAATTGTTCAAGTTCTGCTTATGAGTGAGAACATATGGTACTCTGTTCTTTGTTTCTGTGATAGATCACTGAGTATGATCGACTCTAAATCCATTCAAGATGCTGCGAAGTCCACATGTTTGTCCTTCTTTATGGCTGTGTAATATTCCATTGTGTATATGTTCCACGTTTTTTTTTTTAATTCAATCCTGCTTTGATGGGCAGCATGGTTGGTTCCATGTTTTTGCTATTGTGAATAGAGCTGCAACAAACATACGTGTGAGGTATCTTTTTTGTAGAATGATTTGAGTTCCTCTGGGTAGATTCCCAGTATGGGAATTGCTGGGTCAAATGGAAGGTCAATTCCTACTTCTTTCGGAAATTGCCACACTGTCTTCCAAAGAGGTTACACTAGTTTGCATTCCCACCAGCAGTGTAGAAGTGTTCCTTTTTATCTGCATCCTCTCCAGCATCTGTTGTTTGTTTTATTAATGATGGTCATTCTTACTGGGGTTAGGTGATATCCCAATGTGGTTTGATTTGCATTTCTCTGAGGATATGTGAAGTTGAGCACTTTTTCATGTGTCTGTTGGCTGACTGTATATTTTCTTTTGAGAAGTGTCTATTCATGTCTTATGCCCACTTTTTTTTTTTGAGTTGGAGTCTCACTCTGTCACCCAGACTGGAGTGCACTTGCCACTCCCGGCCACCGCAGCCGCTACTTGCTGGGCTCCGGCGATCCTTCCGCTTCAGCCTTTCGAGTAGCCGGAATTACAGGTGCGCACTACCATGCCCGGCTGATTTTTTTTTTTTTAATTTATTGTAGAAATGAGGTTTCGCTGGCCAGGCAGGTCTCAAACCCGTGGGCTCAGGCAATCCACTCACCTCAGCCTCCCAAAGGCGCGGGAGTACAGGCTGAGCCACCGTGCCCGGCTTATGCCCACTTTTTAATGGGGCTGTTTGTTTTTTTCCTTTCAGTGTGTTTGAGTTCCTTGAGTAACCTAGATGTTAGGCCTTTGTCAGATATACAGTTGGGAAATACTTTTTCCCATTCTGTGGGCTGTCTCCCAACTCTCTTGATAGTTTCTTTTGCTTTGCAGAAGCTCATTAGTTTGATGAGGTCCCATTTGTCTGTCTTATTTCATAAGGTATGGGCATTTAGGGTTCTGGTCAGGATTGGTTACCAGTTCCAATTTCTATAAGGGTGTCTCCCGCATTTTCTAAGATTCTGATAGTTTGAGGCTTTACATTTAGGTTTTTGATGCATTCATGGTTAATTTTTGTGTATGGTGGTAGGTAAGGGTCTTGTTTCAATCTTCTGCATGTGGTCATCCAGTTTTCCCAGCACCATTACTGAATAGGTTCTCCTCTCCCCAGTGTTTGTTGTTGGAGGCTTTGTCAAAGATGAGTTGGCTGAGAAATTGAGGTTTTGCTTCTGGAATCTCTATCCTGTTCCATTGATCTACATGCCTGTTCTTGTACCAATTCCAGGCTGTTTTGATTATTGTAGTCTTATAGTAAAGTTTAAACTCTGGAAGTGTGATACCTCCCACTTTATTTCTTTTCAAGGATTATTTTAGTTGTTCATGGTCATTTATGTTTCCACATGAATTTTTTGTATTGTCATTTCCAGGTCTGAGAAGAATGATGATAATTTAATGGGTATTGCATTGAATCTGTAGACTGACTTTGTTAGGATGGGCATCTTAACAATGTTAATTCTTCCTATCCATGAGTTGGAATATTTTTCCATTTGTTTTGTCTTCTTAGATATCATTGAGCAATGTTTAGTAGTTCTCATTGTAAAGGTCTTTTACTTCTCTGGTTAGGAAGATACTGAGGTATCTCATTTTTTTTTTTTTTTTTTTGTGGTGACTTTTATGAATTGGATTGTGTTTTTATTTGGTTCTCTCCCTGATTGTTGTTGGTGTATAAGAATGCAACTGTCTTTTGCACATCTATTTTTTATTCTGAGACTTTGCAAAGTCCTTTATCAGTGCAAACAGGTTTTTGACAGATTCTCTTGGATTTTCCAGGTATAGGATCATATTGTCAGCAAAGAGGGATAACTTGACTTCCTCTTTTCCTATTTGAATATCCCTGATTTCCTTCTCTTGTCCTATTGTCCTACCTAGGACTTCCAACACAATGTTGAACAAGAAGGGTGAGAGTGGGCAACCTTGTCTTGTTCCAATTTTCAGGGGAAATGTCTCCAGTTTCTGTCCATTTAGCAATATGTTAGCTGTGGGTTTATTGTAAATGGCACTTACTATTTTGAGGTATGTTCCTTCTATACCTCGATGTTTGAGCTTTTTTTTCAAGAAGTGATGCTGAATTTTATCAAAAGTTTTTTTCTGCATCTAATGAGACAATCATGTGGTTCTTATTTTTGCATCTGTTGATGTACTTAATTATATTTATGGTCTGGCGAATGTTGAACCAGTTCTGCATCCTGGGCATGATGGTTACTTGCTCATGGTGGATGATTTTTGAGATGTGTTTTTGGATCCAATTTGCTAGAATCTTGTGGAGGATTTTTTCATCTATGTTCATAAGAGATATTGACTTGTCATTCTCTTTTTTTTTGTTGTTGGATCTTTACCCGGCTTGATTAAAGTGTGATGTTAGCTTCGTAAAATGATTTGGGGGAGAATTCCATTTTTCTCAATTGTCTGCAATACTTTTAATAGGATTGGTTCAGCTCTTCCTTGTACGTTTTGTAGAATTCTGCTGGAAAGCCATCCAGTCCAGGGTTTTTTTTGTTTTTTTTTTTGTAGGTAGTTTTTGTATGAGAGAGTCAGTTTCCTGAGTTGTTATTGGTGTATGTCTCAATGTCTTCTTTTTTCAACCTGGGGAGGTTGTGTGATGTCAGAAAGTACTCCATTTCATTTAGGTTATCAAGTTTGTTTCCATACAGGTGTATATAGTAATCTCTGATAATTTTGTATTTTTGGGGGGTCAGTTGTGATTTGACCTTTTGTATTTTTGATTGTATTTGTTGGGATTTTTCTCTCTCTTTCTTGGTCATTCTGGCTAGGGGCCTAACAATCTTGGTAATTCTTTCAAAGATCCAGCTTTTTTGTTGTTGTTTTCTACGATATTTTTATCTTCTATGTCCCATATATGGGCTCTTATTTTGGTGATTTAGATTCTTCCATTAATGTTAGGATTTTTGTGTTCTTCTCTTTCTAGCTCCCTTAGGTGGTTTTCTAGTCTCTCAACTTGTGACCTTTCCATTTTCTTGATGTGTGCTCATAGAGATATAAATTCACCTCTTGGAACTGTTTTCATGACATTCCAGAGGTTTTAGTAAGATATTTCTTCATTTTCATTTGTTTCCAGGAATCTTTCAATTTCTACTTTGATTTCAGTGTTTATCTAGCAGTTGTTCAGCATCATGCTGTTTAGTATCCATGTCTTTGTGGGCTTTGGGGAAATTTTGTTGGTGTTCATATTTATTTTTATTCCACTGTAGTCTAAGAAGTTACATGGCAATATTTCAACATTATGGATTTTGTTTATGCTTGATTTATGGCCAAGGATGTGATCAATCGCGGAGTTCATTCATGTGGTGATGAGTAGGATGTATATTCTGTGGTTGTTGGGTGGATTAATCTGTACGTATTTATTAAATCCATTTGGTTGAATATCAAGTTTAGGATCTTGATATCCTTGTTGATTTTTTGCTTCAATGATCTATCTAAGGTTGTTAGTGATATATTCAAGTCCCCTGCTATAATAGTGTTAGATTCAATTTCTTTTCTTTAGTTTACTTAGTAGTTGTTTTATAAATGCCGGTGTTTCTGTGTTGGGCACATATATGTTTAGGATGGATATTTCTTGTTGATGGGTTGAAACATTTATCATTATGTAGTGTCCTTTTGTATCTTTTTAAATTTTTTATAGTTTAAATGTTGTTTTGTCAGATATTAAGATTGTGACTCCTGCCTTCTTTTGTGATCTATTAGCCTGAAAACTTGTTTTCCATCCTTTAACTTTGAGTCTGTGTGAGATGAGTTTCCTGGATGCAGAAAATAATTGGGTCATGGTTTTCCATCCAGTTTGCCATTCTATGTCTTTCAGTGGTGCATTTAGTCCATTCACATTCAAGGTGATTATTGAAATGTGATTGCTTATCCCTGTCATAAGGTTCTTATAAGGTTTTTGTTGTTGTCATTTGCTTGTTTTCTTTTGGTTTTTGGTTGATGTATGTGTGTGTTTTCAAGTTTGTTTTGCGCTATATCCTCTGTTGATCCTGTACTCTGCTGTTCTCTTGGGAAGTATGTTCCATTCTTTTTTTTTTTTTCTTTCTTCTATGCTTAATACCTTTTTAAGTGTCTCTTGTAGAGCTGGTCTGGAGCTGCATAATCTCTTAATGATTGGATGTCTGGGAAGGATTTTAATTCTCTATCACTGATGAAACTGAGCTTGGCTGGGTAGGAAATTCATGGTTGAAACTGTTTATTTTTGAGGACTTTGAATATTGGACTCCAGTTCCTTCTTGCTTATAGTGTTTCTACTGATAGTTCTGTTGCTATTCTGATTGGTTTCCCCTGGCAGGTAGCCTGACCTTCCTCTCTTACTGCTTTTAGGAATTTTTTCTTTTGCACCTACTTTGTGTAGGCAAGTTACTATGTGTCTACAGGTTGATCTTCTCATTTGATGTCGGGGGTTCTCTATATCTCTTGTGTTTGGCTGATCTCATCTCTGGTGAGATGGGGAAAGTTTTCTTGGTTTACCTCCTGGAATACTTGCTCCAAGTTGTTCTCCATTGCCCTTTCTTCTTCTGGGATACCAATCAGGTATAGGTTCAGCCTCTTGATATAATTGCATATCACTTGTAGGCTTTGTTCTTTCTTTCTGAGTTTTTGTTCTGTGATTTTACAGATTGGGTTAATTCCATGCTCTGATCTTCATGTTCTGAGATTCTTTCTTTGGCTATGTTAATTCTGCTTTCCATGCTTGTCATCTTGTTATTTATTTCCTGGATGAATGCTCTTTTTCTTAGTGGTTATTTGGATGAGAGAAAGTTTCTATATAAAATCTAATTTATCAGTTAGGTCACTGTGACCCATCTAATAATCCTTTGTCTGACTCCAAATTTCACCTGTAAAAGTCCTAAGAATTTGACATTTATATTTAAGTCTATAATCTCTTTCAAATTAACTTTTGTGTATGTTGTGAGGTTCATTTTTTCCCCAATATAGATATCCAGTTAGTCTGGGATTACTTGTTGAAGGACTTTCCCCCCCCCTTGACATAGTTTACTATCAAAACATCAAATGTCATATAACTGTAAGACTATTTCTGGTTTTAGCTATTTTGCTACATTAACTTATTTTCAAATTTTATGCTAGTATCACATTATCCCGATTATTTTGGCTTTGTAATAATATTGAAATTAGGTAGTAAAATTAGGCAGTGAAAAAATTTTAATCTTCAAAATTGCTTTTGTTAATACTGTACTTGCCTTTGTATTTTGATATATTGCATTTGTATATTATTTAGTTGAAGATTTTTACCATGTTTTATTTTAATTCTTTTGCCCATTATTACATTAGAAATGTATTTTTTAATTTCCAAATGCTTGAGAATTTTACATATTTCTTTTATTGATTTCCAGTTTAATTCTATTATGATTAAAAAACATTCTCCATATAATTTCAATTTTTTTAAACTAAAGAGACTTACTTTATGGTACAGTATGTGAAGTCTGTCTTATTGAATGTCCGTGTGCACTTGAAAAGAATGTGCCTTCTATAGTTGTAAGAGTTTTTAAAGTTCTATAAATACCAATGAGATAATTAACATTATTTGAATCATCTATTTTTCACCTGAAGAATCTATTTGCTATTTCTTATAATATAGGTTTTACCTTTCTTTAATACAAAATTTCTTCATTTTTCTTAATTCTCAAAAGAAATTTTTGCTGCCTATGAAATCCTGACTTGAAATGTTTTTCTTTCACTATTTTAAGGATGTTACTTCATTATCTCTGGCTTCCACAACTTCTGATAAAAAGTTAGCCATTAATTAATTTGCTGTTCATCTTTATGTAATTTTTAGTTGTTCTTTTGATGTTTTCAGTATTTGCTCATCATCTCTTTTATTAATGGTTGACTAAGGTGTACCAAGGCATGGTTTTTTTTCATGTGTGTTTTGCTTTAGGGTCATTGTGTGTCATGATTAGTAAATTTGAGTCTTAAATAAAATTTGGGAAATATTCTGCCATTATTTCCTGAAACATTTTTCTTTTTCCATCCTATCTATCCTTTCCCTCTGAAACTCCACTTACATATACATTAAATTAATGTTATCTAACAGGCCCTAAACATTCTATACATATGTGTACATATTCATTCTCTATGTTGTTCACATTGTGCAATTTATGTTAATCTAGTCTAACATTAACTGTTTCCCTTGTTTCGTCCACTAAGTCATTTAAATAATAAAATCTAATATATTATTTATTAGTTTCAGAATTTCCATTTGGTTCTATTTTATTGTATGTGTTTATCTGTTGACATTTTCTATTTTGTACGTAATGCAACCCTCTTTTATTTTAGTTCATTAAAAATAATTTTTAACTACTTGAAAAAGCTTTTCTTCTAATTTCAACATTTCTGCAATTTTGGAGTTTGTCTCAGTTATTTGTGTTTTCTCTTGATGCTAGGTGGCAGTTTCATATGAATATTATGTTGTCAAAACTTTGAATTCTATTGTTTTTCCCAATTAGTATTTTGTAAAATTTTTAACAAGCACTTAATTTCATTGTTGGTCATAAACTGCCATTTTTCAGGTGATATTTTCGATCTTATTTCAATATTCTGTCTTTATCTGAGCATCCTAGCATGTGTTTTATGCATGCATTGCTCAGAGGTAAGCCTAAGATTGTTAAGCAGAATCTGGAGATCTCCTTTTTTTTTCTTCCCTTTGAAGGATTCCACTCACCTTTGCCTACTTCAATAGCCACAGTTACTTAGGCTTGACCTTCTGATTGCCCAGCACCTCCACCATTTTGACTGTGCCTGTCCTTGTGCTAAAAGTAGTAACAATGGATAATTCTAATCAATTACCCTTCTTTAAGTATGGGCATGCCACCAGAAGCTGTTTCTTTTCACATCCAGCGCTTTCAAATAATTTAATTTTTGCTTTATTTTCAAAGTTTATGGTGTTATTTGAGAATAAATCGGTTCATTAGACCCTTACGCATTCATCACTAAAAGCAGAACTACTCTTTTTTACGTTATTAAGTATGGGTGGAGCATCCCAGATCTGAAATTCCAAAATCTGAAATGCTCCAAAACCTGAAACTTTTTGAATGCTGTCTTAATCAAAGCAAATACTCATTGAAGCTTTGGATTTTCAGATTTTGGATTCTCAACTCATAAGTAAAATGTGAATAGTTTAAAATTTGAAAACAAAAGTCCGAAATCCAAAACATTTCTTGTCCCGAGCATGTTGGACAAGGGATGATCAACCTGGGCCATATAACACATGTTTTACTTTTCACAGCCTAATTAGAGCTTATACTGTTAAATTTCCTATAAAATGTAGAAAACTTGTAACTATAGAGACTTATTTATCATTCCCTATTCTTAGTTCTATGTATGTCACAGTTATTAAATCTACATGCTTTATAATCCTTGGAAGGCAATGCTGTTTAGTGAAACATAATGAAAAATATATCTAATAATTTAATAAAATTATAAGAAAAAGTAGTCTTGTATTTACACAGATATTTAATTTTGGATTTTTGTTTCTATTATTTATTATTATTATTTTTTTTAGTATGAAGAATGTCCTTTTCCTTTCCTTGTAAAGCAGGTCTGCTTACAATAAATTATTTACTCTATTATCTGAAAGTCTTTTTATTTAAAATTAATTCTTAATATTTTTGTCAAATATCTAGTTTTAAATGAACACAGTTTTTAAAATAATAACTTTAGCACTTAGAAGATGTTGTTCCACTCTCTTCTACTATCTTCTGACCACCAAAGTTCTGATGAGAAGTCAGCAATTATGTGAATCATTGTTCCATTTGAAATGTGTTATTTTTCTCTGACTGCTTTCAAGCTGTTCTCTATATCTATGGCTTTGATGAGTTTAACTATGATATTACTAGTCAAGGGTTTTTTTCATATGTACTTTCCCTGGGATTTTCTCATGTCTTAACCTCTGAATATGTATTTTGTCAATGAAAAGTTTTCTCCATGTATTCCCCAAATATTTTCTGCTTTATTCTGTGTCATCTCTCCTCCTGATTCTGGGATTACAATTAAAAATATATTAGGCATTTTGATATTGTTTCAAAGGTCATTGCGGCTCTGTTTTTCCCCTTCCCAAACACTGTAATTCTTCTCTTTCTCAGATTAAATCATTTATATTCTTTTTTATTGTAACTACTTGTTCTTATTTCATCTCTGTTATGCTTGTCTTTTCAGTGATTTTCACACACATATATACACACACACACAAGCCCACAGATATATATATATATATATATATATATATCCATTCCTTTAAAAAAGTTTCTATTTATTTTCCTGAGATTTTCTATTATACAATTCAATGTCAATATATTTATTCTTTATATTATTGAGCATAGTCGCATTAGTTATTTTAAAATTCTTGTTTTCTAATTCAAATTATGCATAATTTCATGATTGGTCGTAGTTGTAGTTTTACTTGAGACTGAGTCATATTTTTCTAATCATTGCATCCTGAGTTAATCTGAATTCCTTTCAACTATTATAAATGTTGTGTTGAATAAACTCTGGTTTGTGTTATATTTCTTCAAAGTGTTGATATATTTGCTTTAGCAGGTAATTATATTGGTTGGACTCAAATTCCAATTTTGTATATTGGAAAGCTATTATAATCTGAGTTCAGATCTTTTGCTTTTTGTCTGAATTGCTTTGAGTAAATTTCTTGCATGGATGTTTCAGAGGTCAGCCAGAGATTTGGGAAGAGTTTGCACATAGAATTTAGGGTTTTCCTCTCTGGCCCTTGCTTTTCTGTATGGCTCTCTCACTTTTCAGCACTTAGTCCAAACTTTGGTCTCTGGTCCTTCAGGTCAGAATGACTCTAGTTGTCTGTTGATGTTCTTGCTGCCCACTACAGCACTATCTTTGGCCATTCAATAGAATACAGGTATCAGGGCTATGGATGGATGTTGTGCTTTGCTTATAACTATTTGAACTGAGGTTTATGGAATTGGCATTATAATCTTTCTTGAAATATATATATATATGGTTGTGTTGACCATTGGTAGAAGGAAAAAGTAGAAGTTTGCTTGTGAAGAGCAGAAGGATTGGAGCAGACACAGAGATGAGAAAATGAACAAGAGAAAAAGAGTGTTTTGACAGAGTTGGAATTCCTAGTAATATTATTTTCTTTGATGCCTAGCTATATTTCTAAAATTGGGTTTTCTTTGATATACACTTTTCTCTTCATAATATATGTTCCTTTTGTGCTAAGCTGGTTTGCCCTGGATTTGATTACAACCAGGATTTCTAACTAATACATGATAAATTTTTGTGTGTTTCTTTTTCACTAAGCTGTCACCAGTGCAATTAAACATGATACTTTAGCTTTTCCCATATCAGGCATATAGTAAGTACTCAATAAATTTGTATTGAATAGAATTGAATTGTGAATTTATTACATTTTTTGCATAACCCCTAATGGTTGTATTTAAAATGAATTCCCCAAGATGGCAATAATAATTTTTCCATCTAATTTTTTTACTGTTTTATCTCTAGTTTCTGGAAAAGTGTCTGACATATGATAGTCATAACTTAAATGTGTTTCAAGATAAATGACTGAAAAAAAATAACCATACACCTTAGGCTTTAATTAAATGAGGCTCTAGTAATGACCTTAAGTAAATTTTCAAAATTACAAATACACATTTGTATTTATAATGATTTCCCTCATAACCTTTCTTATGTATCACAATAGAGATGTATATAATTGAATTAGGGTATAGAATATCAGAACCAAGCAGAATGATGGTCCAGAAGAATATTTATTAACATTTAATTTATTAATTAAAAATTTATTTTTTAATTTTAAATTAATTTTAAAATAATTTAAAATTATTTTAAAATTAAAATTCATTTATTAACATTTAATTTATTAATTAAACATTTTCTGTTAAAATAAAATAACAAATGTTATAAGTAGCATGTTCTCATATTTTTAAATAAAATTATATGTTAAGAATGGATGAAACATATCAGCATTGTAATTATAGTATGTATGATGGTGAGCTTATAAGCATTTTTTTCTTTGTGTTTTCTAAGATTTTTTTCATTTAGAGGAACTAGTTTTGTAGTTAGCAAAATTAAATACCTTGAAATTCAATAGGGTTCCTTAACATAGATTGGATCCTTGTTGTTAATGAGATCCTTGCCAGGTGCCAGTATATCTATTATCTAGCATGTAAGCAGAAGTTCTGACTAATAGAGAATTACCACCAGCAGTGAGACAGTGAGATAGTAAATGTTTAACAGTTGGCTCCTTGCAGAAAATGATTAGGAGTGCTTGACAATTTCCATGGTGTAAATAACTCCTGCCATGGCTAATCTTCAGCTACCAACATGACATCACTGAATGTGTAAGAAGAGATGTGCACAATCAGCATTAATGAACTGGATGACTTAGGCATACCATTGCTGACTGCACAGATCATGGGAAGGATTCTATTTTTCAAAATAGAATATAGATCACAGGTTGGCAAACATTTTTTAGAAGGTTCAGATAGTCAATTTTTTAGGCTTTGCATGGCATGTAATTTCTGTCACAACTACTCAACTGTCATTGTGGTGCAAGATCAGCCACAGACAAATACAAAAAAGTGAATGGATGTAGATAAGCTCCAATAAAACATTATTTACAAAAACAGGTGGCAGGCCAAATTTGGTCTATGTGCCACAGTTTGTTCACCCTGTATAGACCATAAAGCATATGTAAAACCAAATGTAGATTCAAAGCACGATAATCATTCTTTAAAACAGAAGACTGATTAAAATATTGCTGTATCTCACACGCAGGGTTATGAATATCTGTTATTACTGTGCCTTCAATGTACGGATGTGTGGGTTAAAGGGAAGGGCTAAACCAATAAAATGTAGGCTAATAAAATGTTTACCCAACTTTATTGTTTAGGGAACTCAAGTGTGTTTCTATCAAACCTATTGATTCTGTCACACTAGAAAATGTGAGAAGATTATAGAAAATTTAAAAGATGACAAAATCTCTAGGGTTCTGCTTCACATGGAACCTATCTGCAAGCTTATTTACATGATATGAGAATTATTTATCTTAAGAAATGTAGTTCTTAGTAAATGTGGGTATGGGTCTCTATCTCTTGCTAAATTTTTTACCACCTAGCAAAGAAGCATACTTCAGCACTAAATGATTAATATGTCTTACCAAGGGTCATCTTGATGATTGATTGTTACAGAAAGCACTGGATGAGGGTGGCTATGGAATTCTAGGTCCTTTAGGGAATGTGGTCCCAGAAAAGTAGGTCTGAAAAAGCCAGGCACATAGGCCATTAAACTAGGGCTTTATTCACTTTCAACTCATCATTGATTCAATTATTTTGCAGCCTTAGGTGGAGAAGTCTGAGTTCAGTAGTGTTCCCTACCTAAATATGATGGTATTCTTATTTACTAGGGACTTGGCAATAGACAAAGGGACCATGATTTAACAGCTCTAATGTACTTAATGACTGTTAAAAAGGACTTAACATTCCACTCTCACCATGTAGGCATTGGATGAACTACTCAGTTATTAATTCAGTGAAGGTTGTCTGTTTCTTCATTCAGTTGGCTTAATAACAGTGAAACCATATATGTGAACAAGAAGGTGAAGTCCTTGCCCCTCCTTCAGCACACATAGCTGAGTTTTGAACAATCCCCAAGAACCTTTTTTGGGGAAAATTCCTCTATGAATCATGACAAGACTTGCTATTGGTGTAACACCGCTTTATTAAGAAACGTACCCTTTACTGACGTTTATCTTCTTAATCGCTGGAGTCCCTCAGTGTAGCCTGCTAGAAGCCAATCTCCTTCCAGTGTGGGAAAGCTGAGGATCCAGATAGGGAAAAAGACCTGCCAAGAGGTGTTATGTCATTCATTAGGAAGAATGAGATTAGTAGTTAGGTTGTTGTAAGAGTGATAGTTATAGCCACAGTTAGAAACATTTTCTCTGAAATGTTTCCCTGAATCTTCAAAGGCATTTAACCTCAGGGCCAAAACCCTGATAGTCTCATTAAATTGTTAGCAATTCCCTTAAGGACTTCTTTTTCATTTGTGCCTTGACCTGCAGGCCCAAGAGTGGGTGGTCATAAATCCTGTGGAAAAAGTAGAGGGATATTCCTCTCTACAAAGATAAAACAGAGCTGGGTCATGCAGAGGTCTAAGAGTGCCCTTAGGCATACCCTAGGTAGAAAGTAAAAGTGTCTTGAAATTCAGCACTTGGCTCTTTGGAAATCTCTCAGAGTTAGATTTGAAAAGGCATCATGTTTTGACTTGTAAAAAAGTTTTTCAGGAGACCAGACCTGAATACAGGTGTGTCTCATTCTACACAGTAAAATATGACTGTCTAAATCTGTATGCAGTTCAGTTTGTTAATGGTAAAATTATGGACTATTCAACCTGAGCAATTCTGTAGGATTCATAGCTTCATCTAGGAGAGTTGAATGAAAGGATACAAGTTTTTAACCCCCAGTTTCACAAGGCCAGCTTTACCTTTAAAATGTTAAGTATTTGAACTTGGTGTAAAATTTTGTTAGAATAAAGACTAAAAAAAAAACTTACTTAGTATATACCCTTCTCCTATGAAAAATTTTTTAAAAACAAGGAAACAGAAACAGAAATGTGAAGTGACTTTCTCAAAGAACACCCAACAGTTATCAATATTCTGTTTCACTGAGAGTTCCTTCCATCATTTCATTCTGGAGGGGTCCATCTCCATTTCAGAGGTGCTTCATAAATTCATAGTCCTTAAGCTAAAATACAGCCCAAAAGATCTTCCAATTTATTCTAACTGCACTGTAGTAATCAAGGTCTTGAAACCAAAAAATTTTGTCCATATTCACACAAATAATTAGTGGTAAAGAAGGTGACAAAGACTCAAATCCAGCATTTCCAGCAGAAGATCTGCTCCCTCCTTGCACCTGGCTCATTCTTGTTAGATTCTCCATTGGTCAGTGGTTCCTGACTCTTTAGCTTCCAGTTTCTCTGGCCTCTGATTTAGAGGCAAAGCTCTCTAGACACCTGATAATTTAGGCTTTTGTTATGAGCAAGATATGTCTCATTGAAGAGAGAATCCTGAGAAAAATTTTGGGTTTTTTTTTTCCCACCACTCTTCTCATGTAAGTAAATTCAAATGCAAAATTTTGTTTTAGATCCTAGACGTGTGTTGAAAATTTATTTGATTTTTTGAGAACCCTTTATAGTTAAATAAGGCAAAACAGTACTAGCTGTTAGGAAAATTCAACTTTAAGAAAAATTATGAGAACAATATATTTTCTGCTGCATCATACTTGACCCATATCAGGGATCCATTTGTGTTTTGTAAACATATTTCTCTCATCATAAGCTGATTGCTCTCTGTCTATTCCTTTAAAAAACCCATATGATCATCTTAACTGACTGACCCTAAGCTATGTGGTTGCTTTAAGAACAATGACACTGATCTATATACTCATCAGGAAGTGATAGAGTAGTCAATTTCTTGAATGATTGTGATTGTTGATGCAGGCATATTAACAACATAGCTGTGGACTCTGTCAATAGAAAATGCATTGTTTAAAGTAGAGGAACATCCAGATATTTTCCCTCAGGCCTATCCAAGGCATTTTTTTTTTCTTCTGGTGATAGGGAAAAGGGGAATGAGAAGTGATAACTGCTGCCCAAGGTGCACTTGACACTGCTACATGAAAATATTCCCGAGGCCAAGTGCAGTGCCCTGCCTTGGCAGCAGCAATGACACTAGCACCAGGATGAGAGGCACGATGTGGTTTATGATGTGTAGAAATATTTTCTATTTCTGTAGCTCTTCACACTACTCTATGCAAAATCAGAGAGAACTTCTATTTCTCCAACCTCTTTCTCTGTCCAATACTCAATAACTTACTGGCTTTCTGGCTCACTGTCAGTTCCTCGTAAGTTGTCCTGCAACAGGGCTATTCACTGGAGTCTGAGCCATTACCAACTCTTCCTTTAGCTCTTCCTTTAGCTAGGACCTTCTCATTTAGGTCTCTGCACAAATGAAATCATCTCCAAATGTCTTCCCCTGACCCCTCTATCTAGAATAGCCACTCTTCATATGATTGTTTTGTTTTACTTCCCTTATAGCATTGAACATGAACCTATTTTGTCTGCCTGTGTATTTATCTATCAGCGTGTTTCTTCTTCCACAGTGCAACTTGAAGGAGAGTAGAAACTTTGTTCTCTGCTGAAGCACCAGAATTTGGAATAGTACCTACTACATGCACTAAATACATGTTTATATAAATGTAAATAACTAAATTTAACAACTTTAATACTTTTGAAATGTCTGATGCATAGAAAATCATGTAACTTGGAAAAAGTCAAATAGCTAATAAGTGAATGAGTCTACATTTGAACACTTAACTTTGGACTAATTGGGGATTATGTATCCATTAAACCATGTTGCTACTTGCACAAAAATTAGTAAGACTAGTCACTTTTTAATATTTTTATTCCATTTAATATTAGGCAATTATATACCCTTTTGTGCCTCAGTTTATTCCTCCAATTAGGATAGTAAAAGTAACTACCTCATGGGGTTCTGGTTAGGATTAAGTACACTTATATATATATATATGTATATATATATGTATATATATAGTACTATTATATAGTACTATTATATAGTACTATATATAATAATATTATATATACATATGTATATCTCAATCACTGAGAATGGTATCTAAAATATAGTAAATTCTATTATTCTTGTGAAGTCCTTTTAAGGATTTGAAAATTTCCTTTCGGTAACTTACCTCCCAATCACCTTTCTCCAAGTTAAATATCTTCAGATTCTTTAATACTCTAATGTGATTTCTATACCTCCTGCCATTCTCACCGACTTCCTTCTTCTCTGTGGTCCAGTTCGTTAATGCTCCTTTACAAACAGATGACTAAAAATATTTGCAATGCAATCAAAATAGCTAACAATTGGAAACAATTTGAATCAGTTAAAGAAAGTTATATTAACTACTATATATCCATATGATGAAATATTTGCTGAAAAAGAATGAAAAAATATCTCTATTTTCAGTTAGTATACATATGTATGCATTTAGGTATATAAGTATTGACTCATGGTTTTTAATATCATTTGAGAGGCTACAATCTGTTACTATTATTATTTACTTTCATGCTCAAATTGTCCCAAATTTGGCTAGTAGAAGCTCTTTCAACCTGATATCTGCCTTTTTCACTTTCCCCCAATTATTCTTTGATTGCTATCTTTCTGTCTTACACATGATATTCAATTTTCATGTAATTTTTTAACTGTCCCAGTCCCGAAATCGGCTATTCCCTCCTGCCCTGCCCACTTCAATACAAAATTTCTGGTTCTTTTAAGTAAAGAGTGGCATTTAGAAACCAAGCTCTTAGTGGTAGGTATGCTCATGGCTTTTGGTGTGTCACTGTAACCAATCCCTCTCAGTGGGTAATGCTGGAATGAATAGTGGGTTGAATAGTGTATCCCCAAGGCTAATATTTACCCAGAACCTCAGACAGTGACTTTATTTGGAAATAGAACCTTTGCAGATTTAACTAGTTAAGTGTCATGCTGGATCAGGATGAGTCCTAAATCCAATGACTGGCATCTTTATAAGAGAAAGGAGAGGGAAACACAGAGCCACAGAGTCATGGACACATATAGAGAAGAAGGACATCTGAAGATTGATGCAAAGATGGTATTGATAGAGTTACAAGCCAAAGGATGCCAAAGAACGTCAAGGATTGCTGTCTACCACAGGAGCCAAAAGAGAGGCTTGGGATCTTCTCTCTCAAGGAAGGAATCAATCCTGCCAAAACCTTATTTTGGAGTTCTGACCTTCAGAATAAATTTCTGAGAGAATAAGTTTCTCTTGTTTTAAGTCACCAAGATTTATGGTAACTTGCACAATAGCCCTAGGAAACTAGCACAATATGTATGTATATGTACTTTTGTGTATATATGAGTGTTTATAAACACATTTATACCTATATAACATATATACATGCACACCATGGATTACTCTGCAATTCTAATCTGATGCTATTAGGTCAATTCTGGTTCTCATCAATTTTTTTTTTGTTTTTGTTTTCATTTTTAAAGATGTGGGGTACAATTCAGGATTAAGTATACAAATGTTCATTATGCAGGTACCCTTGTTGATGAGGTTTGACACCCCACCCCTGGTTGAATCCCACTACTGCCAATCCCATGCCCCCAGGAAATTTCCCACTATTGACAATCCTTATCTTGTAGTATTACAATCATTGTTCAAGGTATACCTACGAGTGAGAACATATGATACTCAGTACTTTGTTTCTGTGATAGATCACTAAGTTTTACAGACTCTAAGTCCATCTAAGTTACTGTGAAGTTCATAATTTTGCCCTTCTTTATGACTGCATAATATTCTGTTATGTATATGTACCACTTTTTTTTATCCAGTCCTCTTTCCATGAGCAGCACGGTTGGTTCATGTTTTGTAACTCCTTTTTCTTATAGTGGGAAGCCTAGCTTCTATTACATTTATATTTACTTATTTGACCACTCTCCATTACCAGTAATGGATCTTTTGTGCCAATTGGATTGGCATTTTCTTTTTTATACACATTTTGTTTTATTTTAGAATCATGAGGAACATGTTTCATAGGTATATTTCATGAAGGTGGGACTTGGGGTTCTGATAAGCCTATGCAAACCCCCCTCCCCGTGGTAAGCACAGAAACCAATGAGTGGTTTCGTATGCCTAATTCCCCCTCCTTCCCTCCCTCCCTCCATTAGCAGTGCCCAGTGTCTGTCGTTCCCATCTTGTGCTCGCATGTGCTCAGCATTTAGTACCCACTTATGAGTGAGAACTTGTGGTATTTGGTTTTTTATTCCTGTCATAATTCGCTTTGAATGATGGTCTCAAGATACATCCATGTTGCTGCACATGCCATGATTTTATCCTTTTGGGTGACTGCATAGTATTCCATAGAGTATATATACATTTTCTTTATCAAGTTCCCTGTCGATGGGCATCTAAGTTGGTCCACGTTTTGACTATTGTGATAAACATACATACAAGTGAAGGCATCTTTTTGGTAGAAAAATATATATTTATATTCCCAGAAGTGGGATTGCTATGTTAAATGATAACTCTATGTTTAGTTATCTGAGAAATGTCTCAACTGCTTTTCACTGGTGTTGAACTAGCTTACTTTTCCACCAACAGTGTGTGAGGGTTCCCTTTTCTCCATAGCCTTGCCTAATACCTGTTGTTTTTGCTGGATTGCTCGTTTTCTTTGGGAGTTCTCCCACTGAAAGAATCCAACAGGATATCAAAGTATAGGCCAACAAGTTTTTGGTGATCAAAGTCTGAGAACATTTGGAGTGTTATTCTTAAGGGATATTTTCAGCAAATACTAGCTGAAACTATTCCTCATTTTAACCACTTATCTTTACTGATATTAATCACCTGTGTGAGAATTCACTCTCTTCACAGTATTGGGGGCACTCTGATTAAATGTCTATTAATAATCTCCTATTTTTCTAGATTTCATGCTAACTAATCTAGAGATAGAATAAGGTTATCTCATACAGGGCAGAAATACAACTGAATTAAGACCCAGCTTGCTTTACATAGTTTACTTAGGTATCTTTTAATGTAGGCTAGGTTAACATATTATTATCACAATTAAGAGCACAATACAATGAAAGTGGTCTAGGGTAATGATTCCCAGACTGTGGAAGTAGGGCACCTGCGTCCAAATACTTACGAGCTGCATGGCCTTAGATATGTTACTTAACATTTTTTATAATTGTTTCTTCACCTATAAAATGGAGTTAAAACTTACCAAGGTTTGGGCATGGTGGCTCACACCTGTAATCCCAGTACTTTGGGAGGCCAAGGCCGGAGAATTGCTAGAGCCCAGATGTTCGAAACCAGCCTAAGCCACATAGCGAAACTACATCTCTATAAAAAAATTTTAAAAATTAGCTGGGCATGGTGATGGGCCTCTGTAGTCCCAGCTATTAGGGATGCTGAGGTGGAAGGACCACCTAAGCCCAGAAGGTTGAGACTGCTATGATCGTCATGATCATGCCACTGGAATCCAGCCTGGACAACAGAGTGAGACACCTACTCAAAAAAACAAACAAACAAACAAACAACAACAACAACAACAAAAAACAAAACCAAGTCATAATGATAACTAACTGAGCTAATGCATGTAAAGTGGTTGAGCAGTTCTGGCAAACAGTGAGTTCCCAATGAGTGTTAGCTATTATTTAAAGGCTATTTTTTAACACTGCATCCTGTAATGCAGTAGTTTTATATTGATTATTCCTGAATTTATTTCCTCATTTTCTTCAAGAAATAATTTTTGAGGTTCTATGTATGTGCCAGGAATTTTACACAAAGCCCACTGTGTATTGAAAAGAAAGGAAAAATATATATACATATATATACATTTTTTTTCTCTCTCTCTCTTCTGTGAGATTTTGTATTTTGAAGTTTAGTGTATTCATGTTGGCCTCATTGGAACTCAAAGAAGGTGTTGCTAAAAGAACACAGGACTGGACTGTAGTTCTAGTTTTGTCCTACTACATACTTACCAAGTTATTTTAACACATATTACTTTTCCCTTCTGACCCTCATATTTCTCCACTATAAAGTAAGGGAGGAAGGTAAGGGTTGGACTGGAGAGTTTTCAAGTTCTTTCCAACTTGAAAATTCCTGTGAAGAGAATGAACAACGTCCACCTCTGTTTCCTTGTACCTGACTGGAGGATCTAACATGGCATTTGCATGCAGTGGGGCTGTCGTATCAAAGACTGGCTCACCGGTCAAGTCTATTTTACAATGCACATCTTTCACAAAATATAACTAATATTCTAAGGTAACACGACTTTCCATGGTGGTTGGTCACTTCAGCTATTGCCAACAGAAAGAAAAAGTGGACAGGACCAAGGGAAAGAAAGAATAAATTAGTAGTGTATTTTCAGTAGTGAGAGTGCTTTCTCAGATGTAATTTGATGTTCAAAATAATGGCGAGCTTTTGCTTGCTTTCTGAGGTTTTTGTTGTTGTTGTTGTTTTTAATATGGGAAAGCACTCTTTAAAAATCTGCCCTGAAAAACTCTTCCTATTAGCCTGCTCTCCTAAACATTGCCCTGCCTCCTTGATGAAGTAGTCTGACCCCTCTGACAAGAGTTCCCACACCATCTCTTCACGCCTTGTTGGTTTAGTGTCACATGATGAATGGCATGACACACACTCAGCAGGGCTGTGGGTACCTGCTCTGTAAATGACTCTGGTATCATGCTGCCAAAGGCAAAGTGACCATCTCTCAATTCTGGCTGAGCATTTTGACTTCGGGTTTTCAAGTATGGAAGCTAGTGATTTATGAGACACAAAAAAGCATAAATGGCCTTTCATTTCTTTCGACAAGGATAGACTCCCTGTATAACCCCCAACCCATGCTTCCTTTGCAGGATAATGCTGCTGTGGCAGCATTACCTACCACAGAAGTCTAAACGTGTTTGCTTTGTCTTTCTTAGTTTCTCTGTTAGTGACTGAGAAACTGAGTGCCCCTGTGGATCATCGAAGCTATAGTACTTCACCTGGATAGGCCTCTAAATAAGCTGAAGCACAGAGACAAGATGAGGCTCATGGATGTGTTGAGGCCAGGTGACCGATCATCCTTGTTTGTCCTGTTTTGAGGGGTTTTCTGGGAAATGATGCTTCAATACTAAAATCCGAAAAATCTCAAGAGAGACAGTACTTAAAGTACTAAAACCTAGACAGTCCAAGGCAAAGTAGAAGGAGTTGGTCACCTACTTGGAGGTTAGGGCTTGGGAGGAATGTGGGATGGAGTTAAGAGTAACATGAAGCTCCAGACTGGAATGGAGAAGTCTAGTGCATGTTACCTGGTAAATATAATTTTTCGAATGATAACATCACTGTCAGTGTAGCTGTCTTTGTCTAGCACAGAATAGATGCTCAGTAATTTTTAAATTGAATTTGAATTAGCAAATAGGTCAACTAGACTGACTACTGCACCGTGGATCTAGGAGCTTTTCTTGGTTTTGGAGGATTCGCCTTGGGTCAAGTTGCTCCCTAGACTGGAATGGAACTCCCTCTAAAAGTGGGGAGTGAGTTATCCCTGCAGATCTTATCAGAAGGAACTGTGTTATGGATAACCTCAAAGTATTTAGTCACAAACCTGGATACATTGTGGCCATCAAATACATCTTTGGCAATTGTCAAATGGGTTGATTTTGTTTTGAGCTTGATTCTTCTTCCTCTAATGCTCATGTGCAGAGATGGGAGTGATTTAATTTTGTTTGAGTGACATTTTCTTGTGGGGGAAAAAGGGGAAAAAATAAATTTTTATAGTCATTCATTATTATTATTAGTGAATGAGGGGTACCAAATCATTTAGGGTTTGAAAAATATTTGAGACAACTTTCAAATATAGAAGGCATGCAAAGCAAGGCAAATTTCAGTGACTTTTTCTTTCCATTCTCGTGGTAGCATTCTTTTGAAGGTTATGTAATTGATACTTTTCTGATTTTTTTAGCCTGAATTCATCTATGTGACTTTGTAAGACACATTAACTGCTTGGGAAGCAACGTGAGACTTAATATAACCTTTTAAAAGGTCTTCTGATCTTAAGAGCAGGCAATGACATCACCCCAAACAAACCTCTTTTAATTCCTTAAGTTTGCTTTTCAAAAGAAGGAAAGAAGGAAGGAAGGAAGGAAGGAAAAGGAGTTAGAGAAGACAAGAAAGAAAGAAAGAGAGAAGAGAAAGAAGGAAAGAAAGGAAGGAAGGAAGAAGGAAGAAAGGAAGGATAGAAGGAAATAAAGAAAAGAAAGGAAATAGAGAAAGGAAGGATGCAGGAGCTGCTTAAGTAGATTCTAAACTTTAAAACTCTGTTCCCTGATACTTAGATTGAGAGACTAAGGGGAATCTATTCTAATTACTTTAACTGATCCCTATTGTACCCAAGTTAATAGAAATGTCCTTTGAACACACACTGATTTGGAAGCCTGATTCCTTCATATTAACATCATCTGGGATGCTTTTCTGTAGGTCCTGAAATTCCAGTTTCTAAGTGAGTGGCCCTCAGACCTCAGGAAGGCATTATGGTATATTAACAAAACAAGTTTCTGGCACCCTGATGAGTTCAAAACCCAGTTCTGCCAGTAACCACCTCTGTGACTCTGGACAAGTTGCTTATTGATTTTGATAATAAAAGTACTTTTCTCATAAATTTGTTGTGGTAAATGAATAAGTTTATTAAAATATTTAAAACAGTGTCTAGCAAACATGTGTCATGGAAGTAATACTTATCAGTGAGCATAAAAATCTCTTGAGGAGCCTGAGCTCTTGATCTATAAAATCAAAATTTCCAAGCTGATGACTCCCAAGCCTGGCTGCACATTAAAATCATATGGGATACCTTTTAAAATTCTTCTGCCTAAGCTTTACCTCAGGTAAACTGAATCTGGATACGATGGGAGTGGGGCCCAGAAATCTGTATTTTTAAAAATTGATATGTGATTCTGAAGCACAGAGATTGTTGAGAACTGCTATTCTAAGCTCAAGATTTAGAAGTAGTGCTCTGGAAGTTGTATGTCACGTGTCAAGTTGTTTGTGAGTGTGCTTAATTGTTTGATTCTATAATTTTTTATAATTCATTCATTATTTAGAGGTCTTAGATCTACATCATTTTGTCTAAGGTTGTAATTTTCTTGATGCCAGGGTATCTCTCTGTTGCTATTCACACTCTAGTATCTGACACAGAGCCAGCATATCTAATGGTAATGGTGAGAGAGACAGGAGTGAAAGATATGATTATTGAATTTCACCAACTGTCTTCAAGATCACCATAACATTTTTGAAGTAAGGAAGGCTGGGTCAGAAGTGGTTGAACTCAGGTGAGTGATACAGTCTCCCTATCTACCAAAATAAAGCTATCAGGGTTTTGTTTGTGAGATGTTACTCTTTAGTTACAGTCTAGTTTATTATCTTCTGGAACACCAAAGCCTTCTTTTCCTGGGCAGTGGTACCAGCGATGGCCAACCTTCAGGGGGCACCATGCTGCCACTAGAAGCAGTCCCTTGGGGAGCAGCACCCATAAAGTACTTTAAATCATCAAGTACGCCATGCTGGAGCCAAAGTGTCCCAGACCGTGGGAGTAGACAGAGCTTATTCTACAAAGTTTGTGTGGTGAACTTACATCAGATAAAAACCCTGCAACACATTATCCATGGAATGACGTGTATCTCCATCCATGGCTCTCTCTGTTCAGTAGATCTTGCCCAACACAAGAGCAGCACCTGTATTTTGGGTAACAAGCTGGTAGTCTCTGGGTCCCAGGCTTCATAGGACTTGGCCAAGCAGGCAAACTTAAGGACACCTTCCTGTTGCAGGTGAAGCCACAGGCTCTGATAACCTCCTCCTTGATCTGCATGCTGGCATGAATTGTAGTTATCTTGCTCATGTCATTGGTTATGTGCATTGTCTCAAGCTGTATCCATGTGTTTGGAGCTCTCTTGGGTCAAGAAGGCCTGCATTATCTCATCCAGGACCACCCTGGCCTGTTCGGCTGTGCCCAGAGACACCACAAGATGACAAAATGTGCACAGGCAGGGAAGCCAAGAAAAAATTCAAGAAGGATGAGCCCTCTCTTAGACCTGTTCCCAAGACTGGTGGGGTGGAGGGGCCACAGCCTCAGCCAAAGCTGGAAGCCTTGCTAATTGTGCTACAGTCTGCACCATGAACTCCTGAAACGCAGATGCTCAGGTCGGTCTCCAATACAGAACACATTAACAAGCAGAGACCACCTTAATATGATCAAGGGATGAAGATTTCTTGATAAGAACTGGAAAATCTGCCAGACAAATTCTAAAGGAGTTGTGAAACTTTCCCATTTTTTTGTTGCTCTCTACCAAATCCTCCTAACCAGGTCATTCTGAAGCCTTCCCTGAGTGAGAACTCAGCCATCCACACTTTGCTGAATTATTCTCTTTGCAAGCCTCTCTGGGTGGAAGCTTCAAAGACTTCCTCACGTGCCTATGTGACCTCAGCTGGCTGCAGATTTTTCATTCAAAATAGGAACCTAGTCATCTCTGCCTCACAGAGCTGCTGTAAAGCTCAAACAAGATCGTTTATGTGAGAGTGTCATATAATATACAAAGAATCATGGTATATCTTACCAAATCACTGGACACTCCCAACTGACTGCTTCCTGGGGTGACTAAAAACAGATAAAATATTATTATTATTTGACAAGTAAGCTATATTTATTACGGAGGAACCAAATAATCCAAGCAACTTCAGGTGCAATAATCTGGTGACCTAGGCAATGTGTGGCCTCTGTGTAAATGGTGGGAACTCTGAATAATCCAGCACTATGGTTCTTATTTGGATGATCAAAATCACAGCATTTCAGTAGTAAAGGTTTGAAGAGGCCAGAAATTCCCAGAATTGCTGCTCTGCCCAATTTTCCTGGGAAGTTGCTTCCATCAGCTTAAAGCAGCTTGGCACAAGTGCACACAGTCACTAGAGGAGGTGTGGGTGTGGGGAAAGAGAGAAAGAAAGGAAAACAAGGGGAAAAAATAAAAGAAAGCCCCAAAGCAACAAATCCACACAGCATTCCCGCAGTAACTCAGCAATCAAGGCATTAGCAGCCAAAAAGCTTTTCTTGTGAAGGGGAGCTAATGGATTTATATTATTTGTGGTTATCTGGATTTCAGATTGACACCATAAATATTCAGACTCTGAACTCAGCTGGAAGCAGCCGCCACTGACTTTTCTGTGACCTAGCTAGAAACTTTAAATCAGCTGTCTCCTTGACTTTCAAGTGAATGACATACTCCAAATCCACGAGATAGCATCTCCTCAGTGTTTTATTGCCTCCAGAGGACCTTAGTTCAGTTGAGTCTGTCACTACAGCCTCTCTTTTGAATGTGAAGTCCAGTTAAGGTTGCTAAATCATAAAGTACTCCATGTTGGAGTCAAAGTGTCCCAGACTGTGGTCATAGAACTTATTCTATACAGTGCGCGTGGTGATCTTACATTGGATACAAGCCCTGCAACACATTTTCCATGGCTCTCTCTGTTCAGTAGATCTTGCCCAAGTACTTTCTTTCTCATTTTCTTCTTTTTATTTATCTCTGAAAGTTATATTTATGGGATTTCTACACAGTTACAGGGGATATTTTCCTCTCAGTGCATTGTTAGCTGCTTGCAGTTCCTATGATCAACAGCTGGTAAAAGCAAGAGATCCTTCTCGAAACAAAGTTTGAACCTCTCTCTGGTTCACTTAAGAGCTGACTCTAAGACTTTGGTGATAGAAGAAAGAGGGATATGGCCCTCCTCCTCCCCCCACATTACTGGGACTGGGGAACCTTCCACTGGCAACAGGCTTCCTTTTGCCCCATGACAAATTGTGCTGGAGGTTTGACAATGCCAAATTCATCAGAAGGATAAGGCCAGCTCCTTCTCTCTGTCAGCTTAACAGATGTGGCAGCAGCCACAATGTCAATAAAGGTTATGTTCTGCTTCAGAGAAAAAGGAGCCAAAACACCATTTAAGTAATTGCTTGGGGGAAAAAAATCAAGCTATCCTTCTAGGCAGGCAATAGCATTATCAAGAAGGGCTCCACACATGGGCTGCTTCTCCTTTCTTTTCCCTAATGACTGAAAGTTATTCTATGGGGAAGATGTGTGGGTTTATTACCAGGAGAAAGAGCAAGCCATGAACAATTGCAAGTTGTGACTAGAGATCCCACCTCCGTGTTTGAAAATCCACCAAAAGTTATTATTCCATCATTTGACCCAGACTATAATATACCCCAATTGTTGTAAAACTTCATTTGAGTATTTGATATAATAAGGGAAAGGGAGAAAGGAGTCATTGAGGGAAAAAATCAGTGCAATGTGGGACTTGTTTTATATTTAGTATTGTTAAACTTTAATTCTACATGAAGCATTCTGATTTTTCCACGCTCTGAATGTCTTTATCCTGGCCTAAGAAAAGAGTATTCCAGGAAAAAAGAGTAACATGAGCAGGGGACTGCAAAAAGAACAGAACAGCTGGAGTGAAGACTTAGAGGTATAGAGTGGCAAATCATGAAAGTGGAAAGGCAGGAGGAGGAGACTGTGGACCGATGTCTCAGAGACAAAGCTTGGCTTGTCTGTCACACTAAGGTTTCTATAGTGATGAGACACTCCTGCATGATTATGAGTAGGAAAGTAACTGGCCAGAATTTGCATTTTAGACAAATCACTCTGACAACTCTGTGAAATATGGATTAAAGGAGAACAAGAATGGAGCCAGGGAGACCAGTTAAAAGTATATTAAGCTAGACATGGAAAATATAACGAGAGTTCTCACCAGGGATTAGTAGTAGAGGTGGACAGAAGCAATGAAAAAAAAAATATATATATAATATATCCTCATTTCTTAGTTTGTGGTATATTGTGGTATCAGAAACTATGATGGCAAAGAAACAGATTGAGGTGGGTGAATGACAAGCTTAGCTTTAGACAGATTCAATTTTAGGTTCTGGCAAATAAAACCAGCCCTATTTTCTCAACCTGCTTCCAATTAGCTACCTCAAGAGAGCTTACCTATCTATAGACATCACTAGACAGAAATTTCCATTGCCGTAGTAAAGCCACATTTTGGGGAATAGGATGTTACACTCAGTCCCTAACCCACATTTCAGAAGAGGACGTGCGCTTGGGATTCAGAAAACAGTACATAACTGTCTATTCCTGCTGAATTGGAAGCTGTTCCTAACCCAGTATTTTTCTGTGATCTCTTATACCTGAATGCAGCCTAGACAAAGATACTGCTAGGTATAGTAGGAACATTGTGGAGAAGAGGTCACTAGCACCAGGTAATTGAAATCTGCAGAAACTGATCTCACTTGTAGATTAGTGGATTGATACCACACTGAGTTAGAATAGAATTCTGGCTTTTGAAGAAATCCTACATTTAATTATTTAGAAATTTCAGATACAGGAAACAAACACCTATTTCAATGAACTGAGGTAAAAAGTAAAATTTTTTGGCTCCATATTCAAATAGCAGGGAGTGTAGAGAAATAGTGGATCTAAGAGTGATCAGAACCAGGACTGGGAACTCCATTAGTCTATCTGTCTCTCTGTCTCTGTCTTTGTCTCTGTCTCTGTCTCTCTTTCATTTCTGGTTGTCTTTGTGTCCTTACTTCATTCTATTAGATGAGCTTCCTTCAATAGCTGGAAACATCTACCACAGGCTTGCATTAAAGTCTTACTACTCAAGAGGAACTATTAAAGAACCCTGGAACTCAGTGGATAAAATGTGATTGACTACCCATAATACAATCACGTGTTTGCAAGATCACAAGCTTGCATTAAAGTCTTGCTACTCAAGAGGAACTATGGAGTATCAATTAAAGGACCCTGAAACTCAGTGGATAGAATGTTGTGATTGACTACCCAGAATACAATCACCTGTTTGAAGCGAAGAAGAACAATATTTCTCACCTTAAAGGGAACAATTTTCTCAGAAAAAAAGGTATACTTACTGGATAAAACAATAAATACAGGCTACACCATCTCTTATAAAAGTTTTACAAAGTCTTGTGCATAGCATGCCATTCCAAAATGTTCTAAGGGGAATGAGAATTTGATTGTGCAAGTACTGAGCTCAGCCTAGCTCTAAAGATATTAAATCTGGCAGGAACCATCGCCACACTCCTCTCTCTGCTTCACAACTCTGTCTTCTGTGTTCTTATAGCATCAGATGCATGTATCGGGTAAACCACTTATTATAACAATTGTAATTATTATTTATAAACCTGTCTTTATCTCTTGACTATGAGTTCCTTAAGATTAGTGACCATGTCTTTATCACTTTTGTATGACCGATGCCTGGCACAGAGTTTGGCACATCATTTCAGTGACAGCTTGCCTAACGCAAAAGAGAAAAAAAATAATTCCTTGGGTTGAAACTCTTTTTTCAAGTCACAAAAGCATCAAGTCTTTCATGCAACAATGTGAAGAAAGAAAAAAGCATTCCATTGCATTTTAGATAAATAATGATATTGAAAACTAAGATTACTCTTGCAATTCACAATACTCCTCTCATAGTGGCCCTCAAGAGACATTGATTGATTAGAAAGATAGAACTGGAGAAAATGAGGTAAGTGGTAGACTTTGTATACATTTTACACATAGATAATAATATGGCATATATATAAAGATAATGTTAATAAGTTGCTATTTACATACTGTTGTGTTTGGGGTTGTTTAGTGGTAATGGAGGTACTAGAGAATTGGTGTTGTGCCATTCACACTCTTCTTTTCTTTTCTTATTTTTTTCCTAAATAGCATGAAATTGTGAATCTGTTGACCGGTGCTTAGGGTGCAGTTGGTGAGTGTAGAACATTTGCAAAGCTAATTGCAAAGCAAATCAAACACATTTTTTTTTCTTGCCAGCAGTAACCCATAACCAACCCAGCTAATCAACCACCAGAGGCCAAAAGAAACAGCTAAATTCCTGCAATCTTATACCTTTGAACTATTCATTGTCATTATTGGTCCTTGCATATCTTCACCCAGAGCGAAGAGTACTGGGAAAATGACAGAGCCTCTGCTAGAGGATCTGCTACATCTCAGTTTTGTTAAAAGGACCACTTACCTCTTTCTTCCTACTTCCAAGGCATTAGGATCTAGGAAATTAGTATGAATTGATCAATGGACTGACTTCCACCCTAATGAGGAGCTTATCATATGCAAGAGTAACATTTAAGATGAAAAATCTAGCCATATGCAGATTCCTAGTTTTGTTCCCAAAATAACTCCTGGTGTTGTTGGCTCCTCTCCCTCATCTAGTTACCATCTGGGGTTTGTGTGTGTCTGTGTGTGTGTGCACGCGGGCAATAATACCTCCTCCCCACAATCTGCCAGGCACAGACACCCTCCTTCCACCTCTCCCACGCTTATATACTCACTGAACCAGGGAAGTGGAAAATATTTCAGATAGACTGAAAAGGCCGAGTTTCTGCCTTCCTGCCAAAGATTTTACATGTACTTTATGCCTGCCTTAAAAAAAAAAGTGATCTGTAAGAGGCCAAGAAGACTGGTAGCAACAGGAATTAATTTGTGAAGGTCTAGGTTATATGAGCCTCCTTGGTGCTTAAGTCAATGTATAGAAGTAAATATATAATGACTTGGGGGCTGCAAACATTTTTGCAGAAACTTTAACAACTCACTCAAACCAGGGCCTGTTTCTTTTTTGCTCCAGGAACTTATTTATTTCACATTTCTTTGGGTTAGCAATGACCTGGGCATTGAACTAATTAAAAAAATAATTTAATATGTAGGAATAAATCCTCTCCAAGCTGAGACCTTGTCAGCCAATTTCAACCTGGAGTGCAACCTTAGAACAGACTAGTAAATCTCCTATAATAGGGGCTTCCAGATCCACTATATCATAGAATGCTTTGCATACTTGTCAGGGAGTACAATTCACCTCACCAACTGCCCTCACAAACTTCCTGAAACGTGAGGGGCTCAGTGTGTTAATGGGGAAGTAAAGGGGCCAGAAGAGGGAGGCTGGACTTAAGTACTGACAGTGGAGGGAAAGCAGGGCTCACCCATGGGAGTCAGAGGGAGCTAGAGATTTCATGGAAGTAAAAGGAGGTTGAGGAGAATGAAACCGGAGACCACTCTTCCTTCTCCTCTTCCTCCTGTGAAGCAGACAAACTCACACAGGAAGCAGCTATCCCAGTCTTTGGTTCATTTATCCCAGAGAAGAAAGAAAGGTCAAAGAAAGGACAAAGCAGCCATCGTGCAAACTGAAGAACTTAAGGAGGAGACCAGGAGAGGCTTGAGAGAGAAAGGCTTTGCTCACAAGCAGGGAAATTGTGCTACTTTGAATGAAGGATGTGAAATAGCATGTTTCTTCCAGGTTGTGCTGGTATGAAATGAACCATTGTTTCTGGAAGAGAACTCTATGATGGCTAACGCTCATTGAGTACCCCTCATTGGATCAACTTAAAAGATTGGAGGTCTATCTCTTAGGAAGTAGCTGTAATGATTTGGGATTAGGAATGATGAGAACACCTCTGTGACTGTAAAGTTTTATTTGCTAATGTTGAAAATACCCAATTATAGGCTCATTTCTTTCGGTAAAGGCTTTGTTTGTTCATTTTAAAGAAAGGCTAAGGAGAAGAGTTGAGTAATTTGTGAATGAATTATTTTTCGACTGATTTAGACAGTAGGTTATGGGAAAAAAGGGAAAAGCACATGAAGATATAGAGTATCTGAGGCAGAAGAAAGGCGTATTTTTGACAGACCAGGTGAAATTAGAGATATTCAGCATACTTCATAAGTTTTACTTTACAAAAAAAGTTTCTTGCTCTGGTGAAAGCAATGTGACAAGAACAATCATTTCCTGACTTCATTCTAGTCTTACGATGATCTGTGATACACAAGTTATTTTCTGTATGATGCCTCAGGTTCCCAAATTGTAAGAAAGAATAGTGCTTTCACTAGTATTTACCTCAAAGGAAGTGACTGGAGCTAGCCTTAATAGTTTAGGACAATAGATTTGGATTCTTTAATTTCT
This sequence comes from Carlito syrichta, assembly GCF_000164805.1. NCBI lineage: Eukaryota > Metazoa > Chordata > Mammalia > Primates > Tarsiidae > Carlito > Carlito syrichta. The sequence continues at coordinate 254,986 of NW_007257088.1, read as the reverse complement.
GTGGAAGTCACTGAGATGAAATAGATTTCCAAATCTACATCATCATTCATTAAAGTGTCATTCCCCCTTAGAAATTTCCAGTTCAAGGGAAAATGATGCATAGTATAGGGTAGAGAAAGCAAAATCACATACCAATTGCCCCTCCAAAGAGTTTTGTAGATGACTTTTGATGTGTTTGGCCTATCATTAAGATTTCAAGCTCATGGGACAATAACAGGTTTATTTTTGAAGGAGGGGAGGTAGTACCTCGCTTTAATATTAGTAGCACTATAAATCTCATAACTCACACTCAGCACACAATTTAGTTTTGATCATAACCAAAAAAGTCACAAAGACAGACATTGATTTGCCAGATGTTTTGACCTCTTGATCAGAGTCTTATATTGAATAAACAGAGGTTGCCAGGTCCCATATGTCACACAAGAAACAGTTTCAAACTAGACATGATTCTTCAGTCACGATGATACTTTCCAGTGTATTCTCCTCTTGGGTTCTAAGATCTTTTCTTTCCCATTCTTTTTTTTTTCTTTTGAAGAATGCCAAAGAATGGGGGCTCAGAGAGAAAGGTTAGAAACTGACTAATTAAAGATGATTTCAAAAGGGGAGGGTGACTCTTTACCATGAAAAATGTGTAAATTTCAGATCATTAACATGGAACATTTTCTAAGATAAAATTTTAAGTCCTTAGGATGATATAGAATAAAAGGTGAGAAAAATATGTTGAAATAAATAGCTCCCTTGACCATGTATATTTAGAACCCTTAATAATTTGTTCTTATTATGTGCTAGGCATCAATTCAGGAACTATAGAAATATTAACACATTTCTGATGAGTTACACATTTTCATGGAAGCTTATGTTTTGTTAGGTAGAGAGACTTACAAACACTAGATAATATCCAACAATAATAGCTTTAGATAGCATTTTCAGATATGCTAATAAAGGATTTAAATAGCATTTCTAGACAACAGTAGCTATAATATTAAAGGGCACCTCTGATTAATTACTGAACAAATTCTACAGACAATAATTGCTAAACTATTTCAGAGAAAAGAGACAGTCCTTTAGGCTGAGGCTGGCAGGGACATTGCTAAAAGAAAAAAATATGTTTTAATTGACTTTTGTTAGGATGAGAAGTGATTTAGGTAAGTAGAGAGAAGTACTCTCTCTCGATTATCAGGGGTGAATAACTTTGCTCAAGATAGCTGTCAGAAACAAAAATTTCACATTCAGAATGATATAGTAACAGAAATCATGTTTACCTTTTCAGATAAAAAAGAAGAAAACCAGACAAAAATCTATAAAATAACTGTGTTTAGTCATTGGTTAATAGACAGTACAGGACTGTAACCCCTGAAAAATGAGAAACAAATTAAAGAATCCCTGTGATGGCCCAGCTTACTACCTGGAGTTTCCAAGCCACAGCAAAGGGTAGGAGAACCCAAGCAGAGCCTGGTGTTCTTTCTTAACTGAAGAGACAAAGATTGATGTTTAGGGAAGCTAAGGTAGCTAGAATTTTTGGAACAGAGTACCAAAGAAGAAGGAATTTCTAGAGTGAGCTTTGGAAATCTGCAGAGGGATCTCTTTCAGTCATTTATTGAGTCAATCTATGGGCACATGAGGAAAGAAAATATACTTGTATTTAAGCAAAGAACCACTGGAAAATGGTATGCTGAATGATTCCTAGAGTTTTTAGAGAACTGGGAATAATTTGTATTTCTAAGAGCCAGAATGGAAAGACCTTGTAAAACATGGGTCATTTGGCAGACTGTTCACAAATGTATTGCCTTGTTAGTGGGAATAAATTAGCTCTAGATTAAAGATTGCTCTTGGTTTGCTCAAACAAAGAATAAAAGCAAGACTCAAAAGAATCATAATGATAATAAATAACTGCTTTCTAGCACAAAGTCTAAAACTATTTGAAGGAATGACAACAACTACAAAATTCAGGACTTAGTAACATAAAATTCAAAATGTCTGACACCCAAACAAGAATTACGTGGCAGCATAAAAGCAGAAAAATATGCTCATACAAAGCATATTATAATTAATATATAGAAATAGACAGAATGAGAGAGATGATGGGATTAGCAGTAGAGTATATTGAAACAGTGATTATAATTATGCTTTGTGTGTAAAGAAGGCAAAATAAAACATGAACCTAATGAGAAAATAAAAATGGCCCAAAATAAAAATCCCAGGGATAAAAATGCAATATTGAAATTAGAAATCATAGATTAACATCTCAGTATTGCAGATATCATAGATTAACATCTCAGTATTGCAGAAGAAAATTTCAATGAACATAAATGCATAACAAATAAACTGTCTAAAATGAAAGCCAGAGAAAAAAGAGACTAAAAAAAAAATAATAATAAACAGAGTTTAATGACTGTGTGAAAGTATCAAATGTTCTTTACCAGACGTAGTTGAAGTGCTAGAAGTAAAGGAGATGAGGGAGAGTAAAAAATACAAATATATAATGACCATATTTTTTACAAATTTGATGTAAAAAATAAACCTGTGTATCTAACACCTCAACAAACCACAAACTATTAAATTTTAAAAATGTACACCAAACACCAAGGATTAAAAGCATAGAATAACAGAAATAATTGAATAGAAATAATTTAAATGTTAAAGTAGTATTAGAAGCAACCAGAGAAAAAGATACATGTGTCCAAAGTAATACAAAGCAACAATTACAGGGATGATAACTGACTTCTCATCAGAAATTTTGCAAGCGAAGTTCAACTTTAAGAAATTGTAAGAATAAAAAAATCTAGGGAGGGGATTCCAAGATGGCGATGGAGGTGGTCGGAATGTATTAGTCTCTGCATAAATGAATGAGTGAGGAGACCAGCATTCACCCTAGGGTGTCAGCAAAAGTTGTGTGAATGTCTGATTGTGTGGAGATGTGGAAAGGGGAGAACCGAGACCTTCTGCACAGGCAGCTTCCCTGCGCAGCTGCTTGGACCTCAGCGCGCTCTTAGGCCCAGAGGCAGGCACCGTCTCTATAGCACCACCGGGAAAGGAAAGAAAAAACGATTAAAATGGTGATAATCACCTGCAACAGGTGCCGCCTGCCACTGCAGCCTTTGTCCCAGGTCAGACACCAGCAACACGAACTGCAAGAAAATATACCAGCGTAACCCAACCAGAGTCCCAGCCAAGGAGACCCACACGCCCCATCTGCCACCTGAAGTATTAGCAGTCTGCCTCAGCAGCCCTATGGAAGAACTCAGCCCAAGATCATAGCAAAATAGCGGTGAGTTTTAAAGTGAACCAGCACCCTTTCTTCCAGTGATCGGTGAGACGTGTGACTCAGGTAGGCAACTTTCTGAGCGACATGCACGGAAAGAACTGAACATAAGTGGATCAGCTGGGGGCAGTTTGCAGTCTTCCCTCAACTCCACGGGGCGGGGTGGTGGTGGTAAACAGGGGGTTAGATTTGAAACATTTGCAGTCTGTACTGCAACCTAAGAACCCAGTCTCTGCTCACATGGGATGAGTAGGGGTGAGTTTTAAAGTGTGACCCAACACCCTTTCGCCAGTGATTTGTGAGACGTGTGACCCAGACGGGCAACATTAGGATCAGCACACATGAAGAGGGCTAAACATAGGTGGATCAACCAGGGACACCTTCCAGCATCTCCACAACTGCAAGGGGTGAACAGGAGTACAGATTTAAAAGTTGGAAGCTCCTCCCTTCCATGAGCAGTGCCACTCCTACAAGAAACTTGACGTCTTGAAACTGCCAAAAGAGGGTGCTCAAGAATTACATACGTTTTGTTGTTGTTGTTGTTTTTGGTATCTGTGTGACTCTATCTTTTTTTTTTTTTTAATATAGCTTGTCGGGAGTGGGTATTTCGTTCTGTTTTACCACTTCTCCTTCTTCTTTTCTGTCCAATAAGGCTATATCGGAGTGTGAAAATTTCCTCATATCATTGGTTTTAGTTTCCTTGGGGTTTTTGTTTGTTTATGTGTTGTTTGGTTTTTTCTTCTTTCTTTTTAAATTTTGTTTTGTTTTTGTTACTGTTTTGGTTTGGTTTTCTCTCCTTCTTTCTTTTTCTCTCTCTCTTTGCTTGTCTCCCTGTTTGCCAGCATGTAGTTTTTTCTTCTCTCCTTTGTTCTCCAACAAAGGATTGTCATCCTCTCCACATTCTCTATTAACTCCTTTCTCTTCCTTCATGTTATTTTGTACCCAGCGGAGATACATATAGTCCCATTGTATGGACACACTGTAGGGTGGTGGAAGAAGACCCACGGGAGCCCACATACTAATCAGCAAACATTGTGATGATCAGACAGTTTTTGAATCTTAGCAGTCCCTAACACACCTCATTCAAATCTCAGATCTGTAAGGGAGTAATATAGCTCCCCTGCTCCAACCTAGTTCCAAAAATTGAACTAGCCCAGAGGCTTTATTCAAGGGAGAATAGGGGGTTGAACAAAAAGAAGTGAAAACTACTCTCTTTCTCATTGAACAATGGAAGTAAAGAAAAAACCACCACAAATAAAGAAAAACCAAAGAACCACAGGCACCACACAAAGTTCAAAGAGGATAGTCCTTGAGTATACAGACAGTTCAAAGAGGATAGTCCTTGAGTATACAGACTTTAGAATTCAAGCAATTAAGAGCACCCTGATTGACTAGTCTCAGACTACAAATGCAGAGATCAAGGAATGGATGGAAAAGATGAACAAGAACCAAGAAAAGCAAGATGAAAACATGAAGTAACTAATGGCTGAGATGTATAAAGAATACAGCAAATGAAATAAATAATAAGCTGACAAGAATGGAAAGCAGAATTAACAAGGCAGAAGAAAGAATCTCAGACCTTGAAGACCAAAATCTGGAACTAACCGAATCTGTTAAAAACATAGAAAGGAAAAAGATGGAACAAAGCCTTCAGGGGATGTATGACTATATTAAGAAACCAAACCTAAGGCTGATAGGTATCCCTGAAGCAGGTAAGGAGAATTAGAGCAGTCTGGAACAAACATTGCAAGAGGTCATCCAAGAAAACTTCCTGCATCTCATCAGAGACAACAATCCTAATACAAGAGATACAGAGAACCCCTGCAAGGCATCAAATAAGAAGACCAACTCCTAGACACATAGTAATTCACTTACACAAAGTAAGTATAAAAGAAAAAACCCTAAAGGCATCAAGAAAGATCAGACTACCTGCCTGGGAAGACCAATCAGAATAGCAGCAGACATCTACAGAAACACTGAAGACTAGAAGAGAATGGAACCCAATCTTCAAAACATGCAAAGATATACAATTTCGACCAAAAATTTCCTATCCAGCTAAGCTAAGCTTTGTCAGTGATGGAGAATTAAAATCCTTTGCAGACATTCAATTCCTAAGAGTGTATGCTGCCTCCAGACTAGCTCTACAAGGGATGCTTAAGAAGATATTAAGCACAGAGGAAAGAAAAAAAAGAACAACCATGTCCCTTCCAAGAATGCAAGAAAACAAAGAACCAATAAAGCATGCATCACGATTGCAAAATTGAAAACACACACATAAATCAACCCCCAAATTAAAAGAAAACCAACAAATAAGTAAACAACAACATCAAAGTCTATAAATGCCTCATGACCAGGATAAACTCTCACATCTCAATAATCAGTCTGAATATAAATACACTAAATGCACCACTGAAAAGGCATAGCATGGAAAACTGGATAAAGAAACATGATGCAACAATGTACTGTCTTCAGGAGATGCATTTCACCAGTAGGGACACTCACAGACTCAAAGTTAGAAGATGAAAAACAAATTTTCAGGTGAATAGAACACAAAAGAAAGTAGGAGTTGCAATCTTAATATCAGGCAAAATAACCTTTAAGCTATCAAAAATTTAAAAAGATGCAGAAGGACACTACATAATGATAAAAGGTTCAATTCTTCAACAAGAGATATCCATCCTAAGCACATATGCATCAAACACAGGAGCTCCAGCTTTTATAAGACAGCTACTAAGTAAACTTTAAAAAAACATTGACTCTAACACTATTATAGCTGGGGACTTTAACACCCCACTATCTACCCTAGATAGATCATTGAGGCAAAAAAATCAAAAAGGAGATACAGAGTCTCAACCTGATGCTTGACCAAATGAACCTAATAGCTACCTACAGAATACTCCAGCCAACAACCATGGATTATACATTCTACTCATTACCTCATGGAATGTACTCCAAGATTGACCACATCCTCAGATATAAATCAAGTATAAGTAAATTTCTTAAGATTGAAATACTGTCATGCACCTTCTCAGACCACAGTGGAGTAAAAATAAATATCAACACCATCACGGTTCCCCCAAAATCCACAAAGACAAGAACACTAAATAATATGATGCTGAGCAACTCCTGGATCAACATGGAAATCAAAGAAAAAAGTAAAAGATTCCTGGAAACAAATGAAAATGAGGAAACATCTTACCAAAACCTCTGGGATGCCATGAAAACAGTACTTACAGAGGAATTCATATCTCTATGAACACATTTGAAGAAAATGGTAAGATTACATGTTAACAGTGTAACAAGTCAACTAAGGGAGTAGGAAAAACAAGACCACCAAAACCCTAACTTCAACAGAAGAATCCAGATTACCGAAATAAAAGCCCAAAGATGGGAGCTAGAAGACAAAAATATCATAGAAAACAACAAAACAAGAAGCTGGTTCTTTGAAAGAATAAACAAGATTGATGGACTCTTTGCAATACTGATCAAGAAAAAGAAAGAAAAAGTTCAAATAAACACAATCAGAAATGCAAAAGATGAAGTCACAACTGACCCCAAAGAAATACTAAAGATTACCAGAGCTTACTATGTACACTTGTATGGAAGCAAACTCAAAAACTTAAGTGAAATGGAGTACTTTCTGACAGTAAGTAACCTCTCAAGGTTGAAACAAGAAGAAATTAAGATCCTTAATAGACCAAGAACAACCCAGAAAATTGATTTTGTTGTAAGAAAACTACCCCCCCACACAAAAGCCCTGAACCAGATGGTTTTCCAGCAGAATTCTACAAAACATACAAGGAGGAGCTGATACCAATCCTATTGAAAGTATTCCAGGCAATCAAGAAAGACAGAACTCTCCTCAAATTATTTTATGAAGCTAAAATCATATTGATACCCAAACCAGGTAAATATCCAACAAAGAAAGAAAACTACAGGTCAATATTCTTGATGAACACAGATGCAAAAATTCTCAATAATATTCTAGCAATACCTATTAAATTACCAACATCACATGTCAAAAATCATCCACTATGACCAAGTAGCCTTCACCCCTGAGATGGACTGGTTCAACATCCACAAGACCACAAATGTAATTCAGTACATCAACAGATGTAAAAACAAGAAGCACATGATTATATCATTAGACACAGAAAAAGTTTTCAATAAAATCCAGCATCCCTTCTTGATAAAAACCCTTGAACAAACCTAGGCATAGATGGAACATACCTCAAAATAGTAAAAACCATCTTTGATAAACCCACAGCCAATATACTGCTAAATGGACAGAAATTGGAAGTATTTCCCCTGAAAACTGGAAAAAGACAAGGCTGCCCACTTTCACCTCTCCGGTTTGACATTGTATTGGATGTCCTAGCTAGAAAAATTAGACAAAGAAGGAAATCAAGGGTATCCAAATAGGAAAAGAGGAAGTTAAGGTATCGCTTTTCACAGATGACATGATCCTATACCTTGAAAACCCAAGAGAATCTGTCAAAAACCTACTTACACTGATAAAGGACTTTGGAAAAGTCTCAGGATATAAAATAAATGTGCAAAAGACAGCTGTATTCCTCTACACTAACAACAAACAGACAGAAACCCAAATAAAAAGTACAATCCCATTCACAATAGCCACACACAAAAAGAAATACCTTGGCATCTTCCTAACCAAAGAAATGAAAGACCTTTAAAATGAAAACTACAAACCATTGCTCAAAGAAATCCAAAAAGACACAAACAAATGAAAAAATATTCCATGCTCATGGATTGGAAGAATGAACATTGTTAAGATGTCCATCCTACCAAAGGCAATCTACAGATTTAATGCAATACCTATTAAATTACCAACATCATTCTTCTCAGACCTGGAAATGACAATACAGAAATTCATATGGAAACAAAAGACCACAAGTAGCTACAGTCCTTTGCAAAAGAAACAAAGTGGGAGGTATCACACTTCCAGACTTCAAACTCTACTAAAAAGCTACAATAATCAAAACATCCTGGTATTGGTACAAGACTGGTCATATAGGCCAATGGAACAGGATAAAGATTCTGGAAGCAAAACTTCAATTCTTCAACCAACTAATCTTTGACAAAGCCTTCACCAACAACCAGTGGGGAGAGGAGAACCTATTCAGTAAATGGTGCTTGGAAAATTACCTAACTACATACAGAAGACTGAAACAAGATCCTACCTATCACCATACACAAGGTCAACTCTAAATAGATTAAAGACCTAAATGTAAAACCACAAACTATAAGAATCCTAGAAGAAAATCTAGGAAACACCCTTATGGAAATTGGAATAGCTGGACTTCCGGCAAGATGGCGACAGGGCAACCTGGTCTATGAAACCCTCTGCAAAGAACTGCAGTGGGTCTCTGGCTCTCCTTGGGGGCTGCGGACCCCAACATCACAGCCTACTCTTCACACGGAGCTTGGCCATTGCCACTGCTGGGGCATCGCAGTGGTCTGGACAGCCACTGCAGCACAGACACAGTAACCGCTGGCGCCAGCACCGCAACCTTCATGACAGCCATAGCACCTCGTGCCACCCATGCTGGAGGCGATCCACGACTTCAGTCTTTGAAGCCCCTGCAGGGAAGATCTGCTGGGATCACTGCCACCTCTCCTGTGACCGTGACGTCCTGCCTGCTGTGGGTCTCCTCCCGTGTGCCCTGAGGCAGGCTTCCATCTCCAGCTTCTGCTGATTCCTGTCCGGCCCCACCCCCTCTGGGGTGAGCAGCTGAGATAGCACCACCTGCTGGTGATTCAAGGTAACAACACCGAAATGGGAGAAACAAGCTTGAAAAACAGACACAGGCTAGAGTGGTGAATGGAGGGTGATCTGAACTGTCCCTCACAGCAGGCCAGGGGCAACTGACCCTAACTGCGAGTTAATTTACCAGCTTGAAAAGAAAGCTAGAAATCAGAGATGAAAGGACATTGGACTTAAACGAAAAGTCTCAGAGTGTGCTCAATTGGTTCTGTTAGTTTAATGACTTAATTCTATTCCTATTGTATTGTTGCTTTTTTTTCTTTTTTTCTCTTCCTTTTCTTCTCTTTTTTCTTCTCTCTGTAAACCATATCTTTGTATAGAGGAACAGCACACCAATAAGGTGGTTGGTTAGCTTGTATGTTAGCATCATTGTATTTTTTTTTGTATGGGAGTTGGTTAGTCTGTAGCTGTGGTCTATTGTTTTTATCTGTTTCAGTATAGGTCTCTCTCTCCATTTGTTGGTACACTCGTTTGTTTCCCCCCTTACTCCTCTATCTCTCCACCCCCCTCTTCAACCCACTGTCTGCTCCCTTCTCTTCCCTCTGCTAACCACATTCTATTTCAGGGAGTAAACCTACAGCCCCACTGCACAGACAGATTCCAAGGCAATGGGAAGTGGGTTTCAGATTATCCATACAACTGTCAGTGAATACCAGGACCTGCAGATAGATTTTGAATCATAGCTCCCCCTTAAGTAAATCTCAAAACTGCAGAAAGGACCACCCCCAACCTACAGTGCAACCCCAGAATTGAACAAAGTAAGAGTGCATACATAAAGAATAGGAGATTGAACAAACAGAAATAAAACCAATCCCTTTACCCATGAAACAGAATTAAAGAAGACAGTGATGAGGAGGGAAAGAAAAAGTAGGGAGGGGGAAAAAACTGCACAAATGAAGAAAAACCAAAAGAAGAATATGGTCTCACACAGACCCCTGGGAGATCAGACACTGAGAAAACAGATTCTGGAACACAAACAATGAAGAGCCCCCAGAATGACTGGTCACATGCAACAAACCCAGACATCAAGACATTAATAGAGAGAATTTAAAAAGTTGAGGACAGACATGAAGAAAATAGGAAGGAGCTGATGTCAGAAATAACAGCAGTGAAGAATAATGTGATGGAAATAAATAACAAACTATAAGCATGGAAAGCAGAATTAGCCAAGCAGAAGAAAGAATCTCAGAGCTCGAAGACCAAAACACAGCACTAACCCAAACTGTCAAAAGCATAGAAAAGAAGCTCAAAAAGACAGAACAAAACCTGCAAGAGATGAATGATCACTTCAAGAGACCAAACCTAAGAGTAATTGGGTTTCCTGAGACAGAAAGAGAAACAGAAGCCACACTGGAACAAACATTCATGAAATCATTCAAGAAAACTTCCCTCATCTCATCAAGGATGAAAAAATTCAAACACAAGAGATTCAGAGAACCCCTGCAAGACAACAAATGAGAAGACCAACTCCCAGACATATAATAATTCGCCTAAACAAAGTAGCTATAAAAGAAAAAATCCTAAAGGCAGCAAGAGAAAAAGGCCAGACTACCTACCAGGGGAGACCAATTAGACTAGCAGCAGATTTATCCACAGACCCCTTCAGGCTAGGAGAGCCTGGAGCCCTATCTTCAAAGTTCTAAAGGAGAAACAATTTCAACCAAGAATAACCTACCCAGCCAAACAAAGCTTCATTAGTGAGGGAGAATTGAAATATTTTCCATATATCCAATCCCTAAGAATCTACACTGCCACCAGACCACCTCTACAAGAAACACTTAAGAAAGTACTGAACACAGAAGAAAAAGAAAAGAACAACATTCTTCACAAGAGTTCAGGCAAAAGATTAAAAACACGCATGAACCAACTCCAAAACCCAAAGAAAGACAACAAACAAACAGGAACAACAACTCTGTAAGAACTTTATGACAGGGATCAACTCTTACATTTCAATTATTACCCTAAATGTGAATGGACTAAATGCACCACTGAAAAGACATTGAATGGCAAAATGGATAAAATATCATCAGGCAACAATCTATTGCCTTCAAGAGCCTCACCTCACTAGAAAGGACACCCACAGACTCAAAGTAAGAGGATAGGAAACAAATTTTCAGGCGAACAGAATACAAAGGAGGAGTACCGCTCTTAATTTCACACAAAATACCCTTCAAGCTATTAAAAATCAAAAAAGAGACAGAAGGCCACTACATAATGATAAAAGGCTCAATCCATCAACAAGAAATATCTATCCTAAACATATATGCACCCAACATAGGTGCGCCAACTTTCATAAATCAACTTCTAGGAAAACTAAAGAAAGATATTGACTCTAACACCAGCATAGCTGGGGACTTTAATACCCTACTCACAACCCTAGACAGATCATCAGGACAAAAAATCAGTAAGGAGATCCAGAACCTCAATGTGACTTTGGACCAAATGGACTTAATTGATACCTACAGAACACTCCATCCAAAGACCACAGAATACATGTTCTACTCATCACCACATGGAACATATTCTAAGATCGGCCACATAATTGGCCATAAATCAAGCATAAGCAAATTTAAAAGGACCGAAATTCTACCATGCACCTTCTTGGACCACAGTGGAATAAAAATAAACATTGACACCAACAAGGTCCCCCCAACACCCACAAAGACATGGACACTAAACAGCATGATGCTAATCAACTCCTGGGTCAATGATGAAATCAAAACAGAGATCAAAAGATACCTGGAAACAAATGAAAATGAAGAAACATCTTACCAAAATCTCTGGGATGCCTTAAAAGCTGTAGTAAGAGGGGAATTTATATCCCTACAAACACACATGAGGAAAATGGTAGGAGCACAAACTAATAGCCTAACAAGCCACCTAAGGAAGCTGGAAAAGCAAGACCACAAAAACCCTACTTTCAGCAGAAGAATCCAGATCACCAAAACAAAAGCCCAAATCCAGGACATAGAAGACAAAAAGATAATACAAAAAAATCAATGAAACAAAAAGTTGGTTCTTTGAAAGGATAAACAAGAATGATGGTCCCCTAGCTAGACTGACCAGGAAAAAACGAGAAAAAAGCCAAATAAGCACAATCAGAAACACAAAAGATGAAGTCACATCTGACCCTAAAGAAATACAAAAGATCACTGGAGACTACTACGTACACTTGTATGGAAACAAACTTGAAAATCTTAAGGAAATGGAGACTTTCTGACATCACACAGCCTACCTAGGTTTGAACAAGAAGAAATTGAGACCCTAAGTAGACCAATAACAATCAAGGAAATCAACTATGTAATTAGAAAACTACCTAAAAAAAAAACAAAACCCTGGTCTAGATGACTTTCCAGCAGAATTCTACAAGACATTTAAGGAGGAGCTGATACCAATCCACTGAAGGTATTCCAGGCAATTGAAAAAGATGGAACTCTCCTCAAATCATTTTAGGAAGCCAACATCACATTGATACCCAAGTCAGGTAAAGATCCAACAAAGAAAGAGAACTACAGGCCAATATCTTTGATGAATTTAGATGCTAAAATCCTCAACAAGATCCTAGCAAGCCGGATTCACCAACACATATCAAAAATCATTCATCATGACCAAGTAGGCTTCATTCTGGATGCAAGCCTGGTTCAACATTCGTAAAACCATAAATGTAATTAAATACATCAACAGATGTCAAAACAAAAACTACATGATTATATCATTAGATGCAGAAAAAGCTTTTAATAAAATCCAGCACCCCTTCTTGATAATAACCCTTGAACATCTAGGCATACGGGGAACATACCTCAAAAGAGTAAAAGCCATCTATGAGAAACTCACAACTGGCATACTCCTAAATGGACAAAAATTGGAACCATTTCCCCTGAAAACTGAACAAGACAAGGATGCCCACTCTCACCCCTTCTGTTCAACATAGTATTGGAAGTCCTGGCTCGAGCAATCAGAGAAGAGAAGCCAATCAGGGCTATCCAAATAGGAAAAGAGGAAGTGAAGCTATCTCTCTTTGCAGATAATATGATTGTGTACCTTGAAAACCCAAGAGAATCTGTCAAAAACCTCCTTACACTGATAATGGCCTGTGGCAAAGTCTCAGGATATAAAATAAATGTGCAAAAGACAATCGCATTTCGTTACACCAATAATAAACAAACAGAAACCCAAATAAAAAGCACAATTCCATTCACAATAGCCAAAAAAAAATGAAGTACCTTGGCATCTTCCTAACCAGAAATGTGAAAGACCTTTACAATGAAAACTATAAAACACTGCTCAAAGAAATCAAAGATGACACAAACAAGTAGAAAAATATTCCATGCTCATGGATTAGAAGAATCAACATTGTGAAGATGTCCATCTTACCTAAAGAAATCTACAGATTTAATGCAATAGCCATCAAATTACCAGCAACATTCTTCTCAGACCTAGAAAAAACAACACAGGAATTCATATGGAAACACAAACGACCAAGAATAGCCAGAACAATCCTCAGCAAAAAAAACAAAGCAGGCAGTATCACATTACCAGACTTCAAACTTTACTATAAAGCTACAATAATCAAACACCTTGGTATTGGTACAGGGACAGGCATATAGACCAATGGAATAAAATTGAGATTCCAGAAGCGAAACCTCAATTTCTCAACCAACTCATCTTCGACAAAGCCTCCACCACCTACCACTGGGGAGAGGAGAACCTATTCAGTAAATGGTGCTGGGAAAACTGACTGACCACATGCAGAAGATTGAAACAGGACCCCTATCTATCCCCATACACAAAAATTAACTCCAAAAGGATCAGAGACCTAAATGTAAAACCTCAAACCATAAGAACCTTAGAAAATGAAGGACATACCCTCATGGAAATTTTAACTGGCATCCAATTCCTGAACAAAACCTGAAACCCACAGGCCACAAGAGATAAGATAGACAAGTGGGACCACATTAAACTGACAAGCTTCTGCAAAGCCAAAGAAACCATCAAGAGAGCAGGGAGACAGCCTACAGACTGGGAAAAAGTATTTGCCAACTCCAGATCTGACAAAGACTTAACATCTTGGATGTACAAGGAACTCAAATGTGCTGAAAAGAAAAAATGGGCAAAAGATATGAACAGACAATTCTCAAAGGAAGACATCCGAGCAACCAACAGACACATGAAAAAATGTTCAACGTCACTAATCCTCAGGGAGATGCAAATCAAAACCACACTAAGATACCACCTAACTCCAGTCAGAATAGCAATTATCAACAACTCAAAAAATAACAGTTGCTGGAGAGGGTGTAGTCAAAAGGGAACACTTCTACACTGCAGGTGGGAGTGCAACCTAGTACAACCTCTGTGGAAAACAGTATGGCGATTCCTAAAAGTTCTAAATATTGACCTCCCATATGACCCCTCAATCCCCCTACTGGGAATTTACCCTGAAGAACTCAAATCACTCTATAAAAAAGATACCTGCACATGTATGTTTATCGCAGCATTGTTCACAATAGCAAGAACCTGGAAGTAACCATGGTGTCCATCAAAAGAGGACTGGATTAAAAAATGTGGTACATATACACGATGGAATACTATGCAGCCATAAAAAAGAACAAAATCATGAATTTTGCAGCAACCTGAATGGAACTAGATCTGTAATACTGAGTGATCTCTCACACAAACAAAGATCTGAGTATCACATGTTCTCACTCATATAGTGGACCTTGAACATCCAACGTAATACTATAAGAAAATGACTGACAGTGGTAAGAAACTGTGGGGGGGAGGGGAAGAGAGATGGGATTAATGGTGGTAAATATCTGTCTGGGATGGGGCGACGACTCTTATCAACAAGGGTACCTGAACAAAGCATATTTGTATACCTAACTTCTAACTGTACCCCAAAATATCATAATAATAAATATTGATTAAAAAAAAGAAAGTAGTAATAGAGTAGGAGTTCATTACATACAAGTTATCCTTAATAATATTAACACCTGATTTATCTTCTGGTGATGAAAGCCAGAAGGCACTGAGATGACATATCTGAAGTGATGAAATAAAAGTATTGTTTACCAAAAATCTCTAATCAGCAAAGCTGTCTTCCAAAAATAAAAGAAAAATTAAAAAGATATTGTCAGGTAAACAAAACTGAGAAAATTAATCCTAAGCAGACCTGCCTGACAAAGAATACTAAGGGGGTTTCTTCAAATGGAAATGAAAGGACACTAGACAATAACTTGAATCTACTTGAAGTAATTAACACCACTGGTAAAGGTAACTAGATAAGTAAATATAAATGATAAGAAAAAATAGTTTTTATCTCTAAGACTTTTTTATCCTATCTGATTTAACAACAAATTACAAAGAACAAAAATTATAAACCTGTATAAAGAATAAAACGTAATTTGTATGACAATAATAGCACAAAAGATGAAGAAGGTAGCAGTGCTAAATAGAACAAAAGTTTTTGTATACTGTAGAAATGAAGCTGGGAATAATCAGAATGTGATTGTTATAAGATAAGATGCTAACTGTATCCCCCAGGCAACCACTAATGAAAAAACTCAAAAGATAAAGTTTAAAAAGTAATTATGAATTTAAATATATGATCCAGTTATATGCTAGCTACAAAAGACAGTTTACATTCAAATGTACCAATAGATTGAAAGTAAGAAGATGGGAAAACTATATCATGGAAATAACAATCATC
Source organism: Carlito syrichta (assembly GCF_000164805.1). Taxonomy (NCBI): domain Eukaryota; kingdom Metazoa; phylum Chordata; class Mammalia; order Primates; family Tarsiidae; genus Carlito; species Carlito syrichta. The sequence continues at coordinate 239,233 of NW_007257088.1, read as the reverse complement.
AAATGCTGGAGTGTCTATCATACAAAAATATTATCATAGATAAAGATGGACATTTTGTAATGTTAAAAGGACCAACCTATCAGGATAAGTATAAACATATATGCACCTAACAACAGAGTTCCAAAATATATGAAGCAAAAACTGACAGAATAAAAGGAAAAAATAGACAGTTCAACAATAATAATAGACTACAATACTTTTACTAATTAATAGAACAGCTAACAGTAGAGCAACAAGATCATAGAAGACTTGAACACATTATAACCAGCTAGACCCAATGAATGTATACAGAACACCGCATCAAACAATAAAATATATCTTTTTCCCAACTGCATCTAGAATATTTAGTGGGTGATAGACCATATGTTAGGTCTCAAAACAAATCTTAATAAGTGTAAAAATATTAAAACCATGTAAAATGTCTTCTCTGACAACAATGGAATAAAATTCGATATCAATAATAAAAGGATAATTGAGAAATTCACAAATATGTGGAAATTAAACAACACATTTCAAAATGACTAATGGGCCAAAGAAAAAGAACAAGAAACATTATAAAAAGCTTTGAGATGGATTAAAACAAAAACACAACATTCAATAATTTATAGCATGAGGAAAAATATCAAAGCTTTGGGGAAATGTTATAACTATAAATGTCTATATAAAAAAAGAGAAGATCTCAAATCAATAACCTAAGCTTCCATCTTAAGACACTGGAAAAAGAAAAGCAGATAAACCCCAAAGGAGGAAGAAAGAAGCAAAAAGTAAAGATTAGAATGGAAATAAATGAAATTTTAAAATAGAAAAAGAATAAGGCACTATAAGAAATCAAAAATTGTTTTTTTAATCTTAAAATTCATATGGAAGCCAAAAAAAGCCCAAATAGCAAAAGCATTTCTAAACAAAAAGAACAATTGTAAAGGCCTCACAATGCCTGATTTCAAATTATACTATAAGGATATAGCAACTAAAACGCCATGGTACTCAAACAAGAATAGACAGATAGATCCACGGAATACAATAGAGCACCCAGAAATAAAACCACATACCTACAACTGGTCTTTGACAAAGGCAACAAAAACACACACTGAGGGAAAGATACTCTATTTAATAAACGGTGCTGGGAAAATAGATTGGTCATATTCAGAAGAATAAAACTGGTCTGCTATCACTCACCATGTACAAAAATTAACTCAAGGAGGATTAAAGACTTAGATATAAGACCTGAGACTATAAAAATCCTAGAAGTAAAGGTAGGGAAAAAAAGGGCTGATATCCAGAATCTACAAGGAACTGAAACAACTCAACATGAAAAAAAAATAACATCAAAAAGTGGGCAAAGGACAGGAATATACATTTCTCAAAAGAAGATACACAGGTGGCCAACAAATGTGAAAAAAATGCTACATGTCACTAATCATCAGAGAAATGCAAATTAAAGCCATGAGATATCACCTCACACCAGTCAAAATGGCTATCATTAGAAAGTCAAAGAGCAACAGATGTTTGCACAATTGCAGAGAAAAGGAAATGCTCATTAACTTTTAGTGGGATTGTAAACTAGTTCAAACTCTATGGAAAACAGTATGAAGATATCTCAAAGAAATGAAAATTGAATTGCCACTTGGCCCAGCAATCCCAGTACTAAGGATATACCCAAAGGAAATAAGCCAATATTTTTAAAAGATACCTGTACTAGCAGGGCTCGGTGGCTCAACCTGTAATTCCGCGCTTTTGAGAGGCTGAGGTGAGTGTATTTCCTGAGCCTGCGGGTTCAAGACCCGCCTGGGCAGCAAGACCTCATCTCTACAATAAATCAAAAAATCAGCTGGGCGTGGTAGCGCATGCCTGTAATTCCGGCTACTTGGAAGGCTGAGGCGGAAGGATCGCCGGAGCCCAGCAGGTCGAGGCTGCGGTGGCCGGGAGCAGCCACTGCACTCCAGTCTGGGCGACAGTGTGAGACTCCAACTCCAAAAAAAAAAAAAAAAAAACATACCTGTACTCATATGGTCATTGCAACACTAGTCACAGTAGCAAAATCAGGGAACCAACCTAAGTGCTCATAAACTGGATTTTAAAAATGTGATACACCATGGAATACCATGCAGCCATAAAAAAATGTATGAAATCATGTCCTTTACAGCAACATGGATGGAGCTACAAATAAGCATCCTGAGTGCACTGACCGAGAAACAGAAAACTAACCACCACATGTTGTCACTTATATGTGGAAGCAAAATGACCACATGAGACAAATAATAGACCCTGGGACACCAATATGGAGGAGAGGAGAAAAAAGGGGTTAGGGGTTCAGAAATTACCTATTGGGTACAATATTCACTCTCTGGAAAAATGGGTCACCTGAGACCCAATCCCTACCAGTATATAATACGTTCCTGAACCTAAGATAAAAATGAGAGAGGGGTTTGAAAGATTGGCAAAACTAATGAACCTTTAGTTGGACCAATCAAGAAAAGAGGAAACTCAAATAACTAAAATCAGAAATGACAGAGGGACATTACAACCAATTTTATACAAATAAAAAGTATTATAACAATACTATGAATAATTGTACTCCACCATATTGGGCAGTGTTGATGAAATAGATGCATTTCTAGAATCACACAATCTACCATGACTGAATTATGAAGAAATGAAAAATCTGAACAAACCTATTACTAGCAAGATTATATAACAAGGAAAGAATACTACAAACTAATGTACCTTATGAATAGACTCAAAATTCTCAATAAAATACTAGCTAGTCAAACTCAGAAATACATATAAAAATTGTACATCATGACAATTACCTGAGGTTTATCCCAGAAATACAATGTTGATTTAACATCCAAGAATCAATCAATGCAATGTCAATAAAAGGAATCTACAAAAAAATAACTGATACTTTCCCACTAAAATCAAGAATGAACAGTGTATCTGCTTTTGCCACTTCTATCTAACATTGCACTGGAGTTTGTATCTAGGGCAATTGGACAAAGAAAAAAAAATATACAGTATCTAGACTGGAAAAGAAGTAAAACTCTATTTGCAAATGACCTGACTTTATATATATACAAAATCCCAAGGAAATTATACACACACACACACACACACACACACACACACACACACACACACACACACAAAGCCTATAAGACCTGATAATGGTTGCAAGATTTTTTTAAAAAATCAATATACAAATGTTAATTGCATTTCTATTCACTAGCAATGAACAATCTAAATGAAATATTAAGATAAGTTACATTTATAATAAAATAAAACAGAACAAAATATGTAGCAATAAATTTAATAAAAGAAGTACAAAACTTGAACTCTTAAAAATACAAAATATCTTCCTGGGGAAGGGGGGTACACCTCATCAACAAGGGTACCTTCATAATGAAGTTTGTATACCTAACCCTGAATTGTACCCCACATCTTTAAAACAAAAAAAAAATTTTAAATAAACAAAATAAATAAAAAATATTATTGAAAGAAATTAAAGATCTAAATAAATATAAAGATATTCTATGTTCAATATAAAGACAACATTCTTAAGATGGCAAAACTCCCCAAGTTGATATACAGATTCAACAGAATCCCCATTAAAATCTTAGCTGACAGCCAGGCTCGGTGGCTCAGCCTGTAATCCCACGCCTTTGGGAGGCTGAGGTGAGAGGATTGCCTGAGACCATGGGTTCGAGACCTGCCTGGGCAACTTGGCGAGACCTCGTCTCTACAATAAATCAAAAACTAGCCAGGTGTGGTAGCGCACCCCTGTAGTTCCAGCTACTCGGAAGGCTGAGGCAGAAGGATCGCCGGAGCCCAGCAGGTCGAGGCTGCGGTGGCCAGGAGCAGCCACTGCACTCCAGTCTGGGCGACAGAGTGAGACTCCAACTCAAAAAAAAAAAAAAATCTTAGCTGACATCTCTGTAGAATTTATGAGCCAACTCTAAAATTCGTATTGAAATTCAAGAGATCTACAGTATCCAAAACAATCTTGAAAGAAAAAAACAGAATTGGATGGAAGTCTAACACTTTCTGATTTTAAAACTTACTACAAGCTCCAGTAATCAAGACAATGCAACAATGGTAAAAGGACAGAAATATAGATACACAGAATATGACAGAAAATACATAAATAAACCTTTACTTTTATCTTCATTTGATTTTTCATAAGGGTGTCAAGACACTTTAATGAGGAAAGAATAGCTTTCTCAACAAATGGTGAGGAATGACTGAATTTTCACATACAAGAAAAATAAGCAGGACTCCCTACTCACCACACACAAAAATTAACTCAAAATGAAGCAAATACTTAAATGCAAGGGTCAAAATCAGAAAAATCTTAGAAGAAACCATAGACATAAATCAATGTGACCTTAGATTAGTCAAGGATTTCCTAGCTGTGACATCAAAAGCACAACAATAAAGAAATATAGACAAATTAGAGTTCATTAAACCTAAAAATGTTTGTGCATCAAAGGATGTTATCAGGAGAATCAAAAATATTTCCAAATGATGTATCCAATAAAAGACAAATATCCAGAATATACAAAGAACTCTTTCAACTCAACAATGAAAGACAAATAACCCAAGTCAACAATGGGCAAATGATTTGAACAAACATATATCCTAAGAAGACATACAGTGCCACTAAGATGATGAAAAAACATTCAACATCTTAAGTCATTAGGGAAATGTAAATCAAAACCACAATGAGGTACCACTTTACACCCATCTAGATGGCATAGTCAAGCAGATGAATAACAAGTGCTTGTGAGGATGTGGTAAAATTGTAATTATCATCATTCACTCATGAAGTGACTTTAAAATGATGCCGCCCCTTCAAAAACAGTGACAGATCCTCAAAAATTAAACATAGAGTTGCTGCAGAACCCAGCATTTTTAATCCTATGTATGTACCAAAGAGAATTGAAAACATATGTCCACACAAAAGATTGTACATTAGTGTTCATAGAAGCATTTTTCAGAATAGCCAGAAAGTGGAAACAATCCAAATGTTCATCGACTGATAGAATGGATAAACAAACAAAAAAGTGACATACCCATGTAATAGAGTATTTGGCCATAAAAAGGAATGGATTTCTGATACATGCACCAATGGACCTTAAAAACATGCTAAGCGAAAGAAGCCAAACACAAGTCACTTATTGTATGATTCCATTTGAATAAAATAATCCAGAATAGACAAATCTATAGACACATAAAGTTGGTTCATGTTGCTGAGAGTTGGAGAAAGGAGAAGAATAGTGATTGCTACTGTATACAGAGTTTCTTTTAGAGTTGAAGAAAATGTCTGAAATTAGGTAATAGTGATGATTGCACAACTCTTTGAATATGCTAAAAACCACTGAATTGCACACTTTTAAAAAGTAAATTCTATCATAGGTTGACATATCTCAATTTTTAAGTTATTTTCTTTTTTCCTGATGATATTAAATTTCTAGTTTTGTGATGTAATGAGGTTTTTTTCATCTGTATTTGTCAGAAGAATAGTTTTTACCCACCACTCATGTTACTTCCATTTAGAGATAACTCCTTTAAGTGTGACTCTTAAATTCCTTGGCCACTTATTCATTCTGCCCTAAAGGAGGTGAAATGACAATCCAAGTTCAGAATCCATCTTTTTCTTGAGAGCCATCTGCCCCAGTTGGCATACTTACACTACTTCCCAAGCACTCTCTCTTCCTTCCCTACCCTAATGTGGTATATTTCTATACTGCTATGGTTTATAACCTTGTTTCAGAGTCTTTCACTTACTCAGCTCTAATGTCTGTAATACTCAGTCAAGAGGACCCTTTCTGGTGTCTTCTCAAAATTGTTACTCCCCCTTATAGATGGTGGTTCAGAGTTACACAGGCCTTCTTAAACAGCGTTTGTGTGGGGTTTTGTTTGTTTATTGTTTTTCTGTCAGTCTTGAAGTCTACACTCTGTTTTCTGTTGCTTTGGGTGAATTTTGGAAGCAGAACAATCATCTTAACTCCACTTAAATTGAAGTTTCCCATTAATGGTTTAACTAATCTTCTTGGTATTGCCTCAAGTCCTCCAATGTAGCCTTCACATTACTGCTAAAATGAATTACAAACACATCTGATCATTTCCTTCTCAAAATCCCTCAAGGGACTACAAGGTATGATTTAAATTACTTTGCATGACACGTGAAGTTCTTCAATATGTGGTCTCTGTCTACATCATTCCTCTTCTCTTTTAGCCCTAATCCCTTCCAGTTTATATTCCAGCCAGACTAATAGACATAAAGTTGTAGAACTGTAAATATTATCTTAACTTCCATGCCTTTGCTCATGGTTTTCTCTGTAGAATATCATTATCTCTTGGTGCCCATTTAGAAAGCAACAATTTTATCTACAAATCCATTTTAGATAAGATGTTCTGTCTAATGCAAAAGAGTCTTTAGAGTCTTAACCTGGTACCTGAAGTTATCACATTCTGTGGTATTGATTTACTTATGGGAAATTCTCATTCCTTTAAAATTATGTATCATTTATTTATTACACCGTCTTTAAATTCATTCATGCTTTCAAATATTTACTGAGCAACAACTCTGTTCCAGATATGAAAACTAAAAAAACCCAAAAATTTATTTAAGGAAAACAAAGCCAGTATTGTTATTTACTTTCCTATGATTTTGTGCTATGTGTCCTGAAGTCTACACTAAGCACTATGGAAGTATGAAAGTAGTCAAAATCAAAATGGAGTCTCTTGTGTTAAAATGTACCAATGAATGAATGAATGAATAAGTAATAAATAAATAAAATACTTGACAAGCAGAACCAGGGAAGGCCATGAAGGAAGGGTTCTCATAAATAAGTGACTGATAACAAGAACCATTACAAATAAAACTCTGCAAAACTACAGCTTGCACAACGTCCATCACTATATAACGCAGAAAAAAAGCACACTTCTGAGAGGATATCTGCCAGCATTTGTCTATCCAAATTCAGACTAGTGCTGCATTTATTATTGATCCTTGATACCAAGGATAATTATCTCAAAACAATTATGTAATCCTCAATTTTCCTTTCAAATCTTTTATTTTCCTTTACCTCTATGAATAAACACATAGCTTATTATGGCACACTTATTCCTGTTTCAATGCCCTAATCCTGAATAAATATCATTTTCTTTTAAAAAGCCTCTCTCTGTTTTTTATTTAAGTTGACAGAGGCAAGAACCATGTCATATACATTATTCTCAAATTTTCAGTACTTAACAGAGAATTTTGCATGTTGTAGGCATTTAATAGTGCCATAGCTCACAAACTCTTGTGTGTCTTTTGTCTCCAATTGTGCTCTGATCTACAGCCACAAAATGTTTCACAGGAAACTCAGAATAATGTTTCTAAAAAACGAGAATATACAAAGCATTCCCTCCATTAAAACATTTAATGACTATCCTTTCCCTGTAAGACAAAGTCTGTCTTTCCCATATACTATAATTTCAGCAATGAAAGGGTCTTCAACTTCTTGTAAACCTGGTGGTCAGCACAGAGCCTGAAACACAAATACTGGGTAAAATATGTATTGGTTGTATTTGTTTCAGTATTAGTTGAAATTACTGGGTGAATCCTGGGGTTTGACTATACAGTTTATTCAAAAACATTTTAATGTTTCTGGAATTGGAGCAATTAGGACATGATTATTATATTTTATCAAGCTTATCCTTTTAGATGTCTCAAATATTCTGGTATATCATTCTCATTTGTTCTCATGGAAAGGAACCTTGTCTTATTTACAGTGTATAGAGTCTAGCACTGTAACATGTTCAAATATATAGTGACTGCTTATCATGGTGTTACACTTGGGTTAATTGCCTAATTTTTAAAAGATAATAACAAAAATGTAGAATTTCTAATGCTATATTTCTTTGTTACCTTCTCAGTTCTGCAGTTCCTAAGACTGATAAATATTTCCCAAACAACTAAGGACATGCTTTTTTTTTTCTCTAAAGAGCTTAGAAGCAACTGTCATTCTTCTTTATCAAAGGAGGCTACTGAGACAGAGAGAATGAGTGATATAACCAAGGTCACAAATATAATCATGAAGTGCAGATGATGGTAGCATAAACAAAATCAGATAACAATTCACAGAACACAGTGAGGAAGGCCAGGAATACCAAGCAGGGAATATTGATGGGAGTATTAGACAGATAATTCTACAAGCTAACACACCTCATCCTAAACAATAAAATCCCTGACCACATAAGGCAGAGACCAAACCAGGAATAAGGGAAGCAAAATCTGAAACCACATGTAAAATAACTCTCCTCTTACTGAGAATTTAAAATAAGAAAAATCCTCCTATAGATGAAAATCAAAGATCATTCTCTCAACAGTCTTTCCCAATAGACAATGCTCATCAGAAATTGGCACCTCTATTTTCTCAAGGCAATTAAAATCACATAGGTCTAAAGTAGTTCATTTAGCCCTATCTGGTACCCAGAATCTTCTTCATTATTGCTTCTGAACGCTGATTTATTTTTCCCACTGAAACTATGGTTTCATAGTCACTCTCATTGTTCATTAAAAGAAAATTGTAGAGACTTAAAATGATTTTTTAAAGGACACGGCCTCACACTTTTTGGCATTTGCACTTCTTTCTTCTATTCTGCTGCAATCATGCTCATACAGGGCACATTCCCTGCAATAGATTTAGGTTTCCAAGTCTGCTCATCCTCTGCTACTCAAGCACTTAATCAGCTACATCATCCTGGTGGTTGAAGTCACAGCTTTGACAGCCCTGGTCTGGAGGTGAGCTGCTCCTTCCCAGTCAAATCTATTGATAGGAGGTTTGTGCTGAATTTATGAGAAAGGCAGAGCAGTGCTAAAGACCACAGAGTATTTAGAAGCAATTTTCTTGGGCCTGGATACCAATAAAATTATCCTTTAAATTATATCTTATAGAACCACAGAGAACCAATATAAAGAAGCAAGCTTTGCAGAGTACAAACAAACAAAAAAGGCAAGGAATGTTTCTGCTTCAGTTCTGCTAATTCTTTCTGAAGGATAATGTGTGGGAAGAAACTGATGGGTCCTCTCTTTCCTTCTAGCCTCTACCTGTTAGCAATGTCAATGGTCAATCAGCAAGCCACTGTAAATATGTGTATCTGTGAGTGGTCCTTGAGAGTTGAGCTGTCAGGAAGAGAGAATACCATATATTTCATATTGTGACTAATAGAAAAGTCCTAGCACAACACTCATGTGACTGTAATCTATTTCATCATGTGTTCGTTTTATGACTTAAACTAAGTGAATCTTCATTTTAAGGACTCTTACCGTTATCCCCTCTTACTTCAAGACAGTAATCCTGTACAATCTACTTTCAAAAATATTTCTCCATTTCTTAACTGGCTCTTTTCATTTTATTAGGTCTATATAAATCAACCAGCACAGCACTTGATTTTAACTATTGAGTCACCTGGGCATCCTAACAAGTTTTAAAATTCCCTGGTAGTGGGCCAACTAGAAGCAGCTGGTATGTGCCTCTCTCATGAAGAGGAACAAAAATAGAGAGTGAGTCTCTACACTCAAAGCAGGACAAGGAGGAACACATTCCTGGACTTAGCATAGAAGTGGCATTTCCCACAAGGGGCAGACAAGTGAAACAAGACAATCGGGCCATATGACCAGACAGTCAACCCAGTGTAGAAACAGAGTCCCCCATCATGGTGAAGGGGTGAGTGAGTGAGTGAGTGAGTGAAAAATCCCCAGGAGCCCACATCACTGCATGGACTCATGTGATCTGAGTTAAGGGAGAGCCTCTGTGAACTCCCCAGAGTCCCAGTCCAGCATAGAGTCCTGAGTGGCAAGTGGTCAGAGGCATTGCCCCAAGCCCACATGGATCCCCTTAGGTCACTGACCCTCCCACCACTGTGCAGTTTGGTACCAGTTGCATCATTGAGCAGAACCTCTGGTGTCTGAGTGTATCTTCCTTACACAGACTCTGCAACTGAAATAAGTGCAAGCAGTGAGTGGTCAGGGGCTCCAAAATTTATCCCTTATAGGCTGTTTGACCCCAGACACAGACTGCCTGCTCCAGTCCATGGAGTATGCAGGGTCCTCATAACCATCTGAATAAGATGCAGAGTCTCACCACCCTCAGGCAAGCTGACCATCAGAGCCGCCAAGCAGGTCCCCTGTAGCATTGGTCTGCTTCTCCTATAAGGCAGATCTCACAGCCAAAATCACTGGGAGCAGCATGCTGTTGACTTCCCTGTACCCTCTCCCATCTCAACTGCTTTTCCTTGAGGGAGACCACCTGCTTAAGCACAGAGGAGTAATGGTGACACCACATCCACTTAATCGCTGTGACTTGAGGCCTAGTAGTCTTTGGAAAGTCCAACTGAGGGGCAGCCTGTTACCAGACCTCACTTTTAAGCACCATCTACAGGTCTACAGCCTGATCTACAACATCTCACAAAAAAGTACCTCTACAACTAGTAGCCCCCAATACAGCCACAGCAAAAATCTAACTGCAACCAGAGAACCCATCTAGAGCATTAGCCTTTTGAAAGTACTCAGGACAAAACCCAATTGACCTTATACAACATACGCCACAGCCGTATATAAAGGATAAAAAAGTAGAAAAAAAGTTTTAAAACTTCATCCCAATAATAGAAAACTAATTTGAGACACACACAGAGAGAGAGAGAGAGAGAGAGAGAGAATAAACAGCCCCTCACATGGGAAGAAATCAGTGTGAGAACTCTGGCAACACAAGAAACACACATGGTTGTGCCAACTACCAAGAATGGATCATATACAGAGCAAATTGTCTATATGACAGATGTAGCATTCAGAATATGGATGGGAAACTCAGTGAGATTCAAGAGAAAGTGAACTCCATGAAAACAGCACAAAAATTGAAAGCTGATGTGGCCATTCTAAGAAGGAACTACACTGGAACCCTGGAAATGAAGAACTCATTGAGAAATTTCAAAATACAGCCACAAGCCTTTACAAGAGACTTGACCAAGCAGAGGAAAAACTTTCAGGACTTGGAATCAACCCCTAGAAGTCAACCAGCTAGATAAAAATAGATAGAATATTTTTAAAAGAACCAAGCCTTCAAAAACTATGGGATTATGTAAAGAGACAAAATCTACATCTGATCAGCATTCCTGAGAGAGGAGAAAATGAAAGCATTCTAGGGAAAGTAGTGGCAGATATAATCCATGAAAACTTCCCTCATCTTGCTAGAGAGGTGGGCATGCAGATACAAGATTTCCAGAGAACTCCTGTAAGATACTATATATGATAACCATCCCTAAGGCACATTGTCATTAGATTATCCAAGGACAGCATGAAAGAAAAAAATCTTACAGGAGGCTAGAGAGGAGCAGAACACTTACAAAGAGACACTTCTTAAAATAATAGCAGACCTCTCAGCAGAAACTTTATAAACCAGAAAAGATTGGGGGTCATTTATAATATTCTTAAAGAAAAAAATGCAAGTCAAAAATTTCTTACCCTGCCAAATTAAGCCTCACAAATAAAGGTAAAATAAAAAATTTCTCCTAGACAAGAAGTGCTAAAGAAATCTGTCCCCTCTAGACTAACCCTACAAGAGATGCTTAAGAGAGTTCTCAACAAGAAAACAAAAGAACACCACCACCCAACAAAAAAGCCCAAGTAAGCATACAGCTTACCGACCATATAAATCACCCGCAAAGCTGAGACTATTAAGCAACCCCTTAACAACACTATGACAAGAGCAAATTCTCAAATATCTGTAGTAACCCTGAATGTTAATGGCCTTAATGTCCCACTTAAAAGATAAAGTTGCATTTAGACCATTCACATTCACACTGATTATTGAAATGTGATTTTTTTATCCCTGTCATGAGGTTCTTATAAAGTTTTCTTCTGTTTGCTTGCTTTCTTTTTGGCTTTGGGGTTGATGTATGTGTGTGTTTTCAAGTTTGTTGTTGTGCTTCATTCTCTCTTGATTCTGTGCTCTGCTGTTCTCTTGGGAAGTGTGTGGTCATTCTTTTTTTTTTTTTTTCTTTCTTCTGTGTTTAATACATTTTAAGTGTCTCCTGTAGAGCTGGTCTGGAAAATGCATGATCTCTTAGGGATTGGATGTCTGGGAAGGATGTCAGGATGGATGTCTCCATCACTGATGAAGTTGAGTCTGAATGAGTAGGAAATTCTTGGTTGAAATTGCTTATCTTTGAGGACTTTGAATATTGGAATCCAGTCTTTTCTTGCTTGTAGTGTTTCTGCCAATAGGTCTACTGTTATTCTGATTGGTTTTCTCTGGTAGGTAGTCAGACATTTCTCTTTTGCTGCCTTTAGGATTTTTTCATGCGCCTACTTTGTGTAGGTGAATTATTATGTATCTAGGGGTTAGTCTTCTCACTTGATGTCTTGTGGGGGTTCTCTGTATCTCTTGTGTTTAGCTGGTCACATCTCTGGAGAGAGGAGGAAAATTTGGGGGGATTATCTCTTGGAATACTTGCTCCATGTTGTTCTCCATTTCCCTTTCTTCTTCTGGGATACCAATCAGGCATGGGTTTGGCCTCTTGATACAATCACACATCTCTTGTAGACTTTGTTCTTTCTTGCTGAGTTTTCGTTCTATGTTTTTTACAGATTAGGTTAATTTCATGTTCTGGTCTTTAAGTACTGAGATTCTTTCTTCAGCGAAATTAATTCTGCTTTCCATGCTTGCCATCTTGTTATTTATTTCCTGGATGAAATCTATTATTGCCAAAATCTCTGTTACAAGTTGTTTCAGTGCTGCATCTTTTCTTTCTTGAGTCTTATTCACTCTTTCTATCCATTCCCTAATCCCTGTTGTATACTAGGGCCAGTTGTTGGTGACTTCCATTGTTTGTGCTCCAAATTCTGATTTTTCAGGAGCTTTCTCTTTGTTACATATGAAATTACCTGTGACCTTCTGTTGGTTTTCCTCATTTGTGAACAGATTTCATGCTTTTCTCTTTAGTTCCATTATTCAGTGTCAGTGGGAGAGGCTTTCCCTTCTGATATTTGCTCAGCCTTCTATTCTTCCCTGATATGGGTTCTGGTTTGTTCTATATTGAAACAGGACTGTGGGTGGGAAGCTTTGCTGTCTCTTGTAGTTTTGAAAGTTGAATAAGGTAGGGGATGAGGAGCTAGGATTCAGAAACTGCTTACAAATTACAATGTTTGCTGATTGTGGTATGGTTCCCTGAGACCCACTCCCCACCACCACTCTATATGACAATGCAATGGGTACGTGTGTGTACCCCCTGAGTCCAGCATGCAGTGACAGCAGTGAGGAGAACAGAGAAGAACAGAATGAAATAATATGGACAAGAATTTAAAAAAGAAAAAAACACAGAACAATGAAAGCTGAAACCAAAGCAAAAAACAATTGAACACACACAGACATACACACACACCCCAAATAAACTGGAATAAGAACAAAGTGAAACAAAACAAACACAACAAAAAAACCCAGGAAAACTAAAAAGAAAAAGACCAGGAAAAAAACAAAGGAATTCAGATTGAACCCTCACACATATATTGATACACACCTTAAACTGAAAAAAATAAAATAAAGAGAACAAAGGTGCAAAAACAAACCAACAACAGAAAAAAAACTGAAAGATGAACGCTCAATCATTCACAAACTCACACAAATAGAAAACAAAAAACAAAAGAAGAGAGAAAAAGGAAAGGAAAAAAGAAAAAAATGGGGGGATGCAGAGCAAACCCTCACATACACATTCATGCAGAAAGAAAAATATTTTTAAAATAGATGAACTGAAAAACAAACAGGCAAAAAAAATTTTTTTTAATTAAAAAAAAGAAAAAACCCGGCCCTCTTGAAGCAGGTTCTATAATTGTTCCTCTCATCTGCTCTCTCCCGCAGAGCTTCCACTTCTTTCACTCTCTCCCCAGTGTCCAGAGCAGAGAAGGAGGAGGGGCAGTGAGGGTGGGTGGAGCTGAAGTCCTCCCCTCCCACTCTCATATGATCAGGGAGATTCCCTCAGCTGGGGAGTTGTGGGATTGTCTCTTCCCTAGGTATGTACTTGCAGGTGGTGCCCCAGCCTGGCCTGTCTTAGAATGGAGTTCTTCTATTGTGACTGATGTCCAAGCTCTGCCTGGGTTTGTCCCTCTCAGTGGTGGCTTAGTTATGTGGATCTGATGTTCAGAGGATTGCTGGGGAGGAGAGTATTCAGGTCAGCCCCAGACCCACCACTGATCTCTTTGGAGTTCTTCCTCATCCTTTTCTGGCCACACCCTTTGTCCCATGGCTGGATCAGGGTAGGGGTTATTGTGCCTGGAACTCAACACTCATCAGGTCCTTCTAAAGTTTGTGCTTTCAGAACAGTCCCTCTGGATCATAATCAATCCCTGAGTAGTTGATCCGCTAGTCACAGAGACCAGGTCTGTTGTTTCGTGGTGAGCAAGTCAGAGGACTTTTCTGCCCCACTTTCAAGATGGTGGTGTGGTGCCTCTCTTGTTCTCTCCAGTGGGACTCTGCCTCTGGGGTCCCACCACAGACCCTGCTGCCAGTGTCCGGCCAGGTGCTGAAGTGGTGAGGCAAAGCTGGGTGCCAGCAGTCTCTCCTGCTGCAGTAGTGAGGTAAAGCCTGGAGCCGATAGTCTCTCCCCACCACTTCCCTGCAGAAAAACTTTTCTCTATTAAACAAAAATTATGCTTGGCTCTTTCGACCTGGGACGCACCAGGGACCAAGTAGAGAAGCTGCAGCACCAGCTGCTGCACCAGGAGGGCCCTGGCCACTTGTTCACGAACATCCACTTAGTCAGTCTCTCCCAGCATTTTCTTCTGAGGAAGGGTTTTGTTGATTTTTTTTTTTAATGGTGCTCGGTTACTGCATCCTGGGAATTGCTAGAGTCCAAGCTGAGCCCAGTTGCACTTCTATACATCAGTAACATTCAAACTAAAAGCAAATCAAGAATACAATCCCATTTACAAAAGCTATAAAAAAAGAAAACCTTGACCAAATAGGTGAAAGATCTCCACAACAAGAACTACAAAATACTGCTGCTGAAAGAAATCAAAGATGACATAAACAAATGGAAAAACATTCCATGCTCATGGACTGGAGGAATCAATACTGTTAAAACGTTCATACTGCCTAAAGCAATCTATAGTTTCAATGCAATTCCTATTAACAACATTTTCCACAGATCTAGAAATAACAATATTTAAATTCATATGGAAGCAAAAAAGCACCTGAATAGCTAAAGCAATCCTGAGCAAAAAGAACAAAGTCAGAGGCATTGCATTACCAGACTTAAACTTTACTATAAAGTATAAAGCTACAGTAACCAAAACAGTATAGTACTTGCACAAAAACAGACACAAAGACCAATGGAACAGAATTGACAGCACAGAAATAAAATTGCTATCTTACAACCACTTAATCTTTGACAAAGTCAACTAAAACAAACACTTGAGAAAGGACACCCTATATAACAAATAGTGCTGGAAAAACTGGCTAACCATATGCAGAAGACAGGAGCTAGACTCCTTCTCACCATATACAAAAATAAATAAGATGGATTTAAGCCTTCAGACTATACAAATCTTGAAAGGAAGCCTAGGAAACACTTTTCTGGACATCAGCCTAGACAATGAATTCATGATCAAGATCTCGAAAGTCAGTGCAGCAAACAAACAAAATTGACAAGTGGGACCTAATCAAACCATAGGACTTCAGCACAGTGAAGGAAGGAAGAAAGGGGAAGGAAGGAAGACAGGAGGAAGGAAGGAAGGAAAGAAGAGAGGAAGGGAGGGAGGGAAGAAGGAAGGGAGGAAAAGGAAAGGAAAGGAATGGAAGGAGGGAGAGAGGGAAGGAAGACTATCAATAGAGACAACTTACACAATGAGAGAAAATATTTACATACTATGCACCTGACAAAGGACTAATATCCAGATCTATAAAGAACTCAATTAGGAAAAAAACAAATAACCCCATTAAAAAGTGTGCAAAGGACATGAACAGAAACTTCTCAAAAAAGACATACAAATAGCCAACAAACACATTAAACAATATTCAACATCAATAATCATCAGAGAAATGCAATTCAAAACCACAGTGAGAGGCTGTCTCACACCAGTCAAAATAGCTATTATTAAAAAGTCAAAAGACAAAAGATATTGGCAAGGTTGCAGAGAAAAGGGAATGTTCCTACATCGTTGATGGGGAATGTAAGCTAATTCAACCCCATGGAAAGTAGTTTGTAGATTTCTCAAATAACTACAAATAAGCTTACCATTGGACCCAGCAATCGCACTCCTGAGTATATACTCAAGGGAGCATAAATCACTCTGTCAAAAAGACACTGACACATATGTTTATCACAGCACTATCCACAATAGCAAAAGCATGGAACCAACCTAGGTACCCATCAGTGGTGGACTAGATAAAGAAAATATGGTACATATACACTATAGAATACTATGCAACCATAAAAAAGAGCAAAATCCTGTCCTTTGCAGCAACATGGATGCAGCTAGAGACCATCATCCTAAGCAAATTATCACAGAAACAGATAATTGAATACTTCATATTCTCACTTCTAAGTGGGAATAAAACACTGGATACACATGGGCATAAGGAGGGGAACAACAGACATTAGGGACTCCTTAAGGGAAGAAAAATGGAGGGGGGAAAGTGTTGAAAAACTATCCATTGGGTACTATGTCCACCACGCAAGTGACACGCTCAATAGAAGCCAAAACTTCACCATTATGCAATATACCTATGTAACAAACCTGCACATACCCCTTGAATCCAAAAAATACATTCATTCATTAATTCCTTGGGGTACCTCTAAAGTGGGCTCAGGAACCTTTCAAAACTATCAGGTCAGCCAATTTTCAGATCCTCTTGTTCTCATATCAGAGCAAGTAGTAAGTGTTCAAGCATTCAAGAGGGCCTTTGGGTGAGGTGGGGGCAGAAAAGGAAACCAGCCCTCTTCCTAGCAGAACAGACTATGACTAATACATTTTGCTTTGAGTAAGCTTACCAAATATCTCTAGTATCCTGTCTGAAATCCCATGCACATTGTCACAGAGCTTTATAATCTCTAAACTAGATTTATTTGGATAACATTTTCTTTTAAGATGCCAACAAGTTCAGGAGCTTCATTTTATTACTTTATTCCTAAATTCAAACTGAGATCAATCTTCACACACAAAACATGAATTTTATGTAGAAACAAGAGGATAGATGAATTTTGCAATGAGACCTCACCATAGAGTGCTGGTGAGATAAGGGCTTCAGACAGTCAGTAGTCAGCAACAGAGCAATGTGAACAGGACTTGGAGGAGAGACAATATTATGTGCCACTATTGGCTCATTTAATTCCAAATAAACATTATAAGGCATTGTTTTATTATGTATCTTTTTTTCACAAATTAAAACAAATGGGGCTTAGAGAAGTTGTCACTTTTTCACAATCTAGTGATAAGCGATCCAGCTGAGATTAGGATTTACGAGTGCTGGCTCCAGAATCTGTGCCCTTACCTGTAAGTCTGCACCACATAGAAATGGCTGATTGGAAGGTCAGGCACTGCTCTGGAATCAGAGTAGAGGCAGGAACCTCCAAGAATGGGTTCGCCTTCAAATTTTCCCTTATTGCCATGATCTCAGCTCTATTCTCCCCAATTGCTTTTTAGAACTCAAGAGAGCAGTGAATTTGCAAAAATTCCACTTTTTCTTTTCATGATCTTACTCTTAGAGAATATAATCAATTCGGTATAAGCAGAGTAACACAACTTTGAAGATTTATTTTGGTTCCTCTCTCATCTTCTGCCACATAAAGATTAGGAGTGTAGGCCGTACAATCAGACTGCTGAGTTCAAATCCCTACTCCATTATTTACCAACTGTGTGACCTTGGGTAAGCTCTTCAGTCTCTGCAGGCCTCAGTTTCTTCATCTGAGAGTTGAAGATAATACAAATTTCTACCCCTTAGGATGAAGGTGATGATTTAATGAGATAACACATATAAGGCACTTGATAAAGGTCAGGTAGAGATTACTTTATTTAAAACAGTTTTTTGTTCATTGGTACTTTTAGGTTTTACAAATTTAGAATTGCTTGTCTTTATAAATTAATATAAAGCATATTTTTTCAATTTCACAAAACTAGTTCATTTAATATAATAATAAATAAACTGCAAGTCTAGAGACAAAAGGAAATTGTCTTTTAGCAGATTTTTTTCTCAACATTATAAGAATTAAATAGTATAAGCTGTAATATTTTAATCTAGGTACTTTTAAATATAGAAATATTCTTAGGATTATAGAACCTGTGGTCTAAGAGACCAAGTATTTCAACTTGACTTAAATTGCCCAAGTTCAGAAAATCTAGACATTAAAGAATGTTATATAAATTAATCTTGATTGATCTACAAAGGTATTTCTGCAACTTATGTCTCCTTCAAATCAGCTCCATTCTTTAACATCATTTCATTGTACTTTAGTATGTAGTTTAATGTTTTTCTTCCAAGTGTAAAATATAAGCTAAGAAATAACATGCTTAAAGCAGCATTTTTGATCTGGCAGTCTTCAGTTTTGCAGTCAAGAATGTGTTCAACAAGCCAGAGATATACAATTCCCTAAGCAGGTGAAAAAAATGTGATTGTGCAGGCTGAAATGACAGTTTTCATACTATTTTCAATGCATGTCATCTGCATCTGTTCTATATCTGGAAATGTTTTTTCATTTTTTTCTGAAGAAAATTAAATAAGTGTTTCTATGTTGGGTTACTTAGTTATCATCAAATATGTAAAAGAAAATGTGTAAATAAAAGACCAAGGAGATGCTTATTTAAGTGGAAAGTACTGAGATTTCAAGGATGGTTTTGATCCTAGACAATCTTTGTCTTTCTTACAAGTGACTCCTCAAAAACTGATATGTGAGGAATAGAACCTAATGTTTGTGTTTAAAATTAATGAGTACACTCATTCGTAGCTGGTAGATAAATTTTTTGCAAGACACTGAAGTCTCCTTTCAAAGAAGGGCAGCCAAAAATTAAGACCATATAGTTGACAGTGTTTTGTCTAGAATGTAGCTGGATTCCAGTTAAAACTCCAGCTTAAAGGTATGATACTCATTAAAGAGTCTCTAAATTTTAAACTCTTTGGCAACACAATTATATACATAAGAAAACTAATTGTTTGATTACTAATTGAAAACTAATTGTCTGAGTCTTTTAATAGACACTCCACAGTTGAATTGACTATCTGTATATTTATTACAATAGAAGCTCATTTGTGATCCTTGGAATTATAAGTAACAAAGGCACCTGAGTAAAAATGTCCCTACTAAACTATTCTAGTAAACCCCTCAGAAGGGCAAAATGTAAGTAGAAAACAGTCTACATTTTTAGTGATGTTCATTCAAGAGTATTCATTGTTTGGCTTCCTTGACTTTCTCCTTTCATTCCCTTCCTCTCTACTGCCTTCCTTTGCCCTCCCGAGCAATTCAATCCTAAAGGCATTCAAGGGGAAGGGCAAAGTTGGCATCTACACAGGGGAAGGGGTTGGTTACATAGAGTAACAGAGTTCAAGCAAGGAGGGATTTACTAAGAGATATTTACTGAGGGATAGGAATGGGGAGTCAGAAACCAAAAAGGGTGGGGAGATAATCCATGCTGCTGGGAGGCCTAGTAGAGCTCTCAGAGCACAAGCTGGGAGAGGAAAGGGAGATCTTGAGAAGGAAAGCCCAGGGTGGGGAATGGGACATGGAACAGGGTAAGGAGGGCACCTGCTGGGGGGCCTGCCCAGCATACAGTGACAAAGCCCAGGTGATGCAAGGAAGGCAACCACATAGTGTGGAGTTTGACCAGGCCTGAGAAGGCAGAGCCAAGCAGAGTGAGAGACACGGTGGTACAAGGAGTCAAAGCCTAGGTGAAAAGAGAGGGGCCTATGGGCAGGGGAATGGTGGCATAACCATTGAAAATTTGTTATATACAGGGAAGTGATCACATTAAAGATAATAGTAGACAAGGGTTTTTTTTAGTATAACAGAAAAGTCACAAATACAAAACTTGAACAAACCTGAAGAGTTGGATTTAAATGGGTAGCGTCAAGTGAGCTTATGGTTTTCCATAGCTAATTAGCTAGCTCAAGAGGTTGATAACGACATAGCACAAAATAAAACAGTGTGTGTGTGTGTGTGTGTGTGTGTGTGTGTGTGTGTGTCTACTGAGAGGGCCAGAGAACACTGTTACCTTAGTAGTAATGAGCACACCTAGCACCCAGATCTTGACTTCTTCATACTATTCTCCGCCAAAAGAAACCAGGAATCTATGAAGAATGGCTGATAACTGGACTGGGGCAGGGAAAGATGAATCTGGAACATCATGTCCAGAAAACAAGGAAGTGTTCAAAGAATGATGGGGACATGTCAACATGACACAGAAGCCACTGGAAAATCTGGGAATATTTTAACATCAAAATAAATGATGATGGTAGATCATAAACCATTAAATAATTAGGAAGCCATGACTATATAGAGATAGAAACAAATAAATGGGGAAAAAGTGAAAGTTTATTAATATAGTTTCTTTTTTTTACTTTTTTAGCATAGTTTCAAAATGCTTCTTCATAAAATGCTTATTAATTACAATGGTAGTGGGATGTAACTTCTTAAAGGAGAAGTCTGGAAAATAGAAGACACCGCCTCAATCAGATGATCAAAATGAACAAAATTGTGCACCAACTGATGGGTATGTAGATCACAGTATCACCTCTATGATATTGCTGCCAAGGTACATAATTGAAATCTGATTATAATTAAATGTCTAAGAATGCTAAAGTGAGTGGTATTCTACAAAATAAGTGGTCTGTAAACTTTAAAATGTCAAGGTTTCAAAAGGAAAAGAAAAGAAAAAAGCAGAAAAAACTGTTCCAGACAAAAAAGAGACAAAAGAGACATAAACTAAAGAAAAACACAATGTTTGAGCCTTAACCTGATCCTTTTTCTATAAAGAAAATTATTGGCACAACTGACCAAATTTCAGTGGCAGTCTGAGCATTAGAGATTTATAATGTTCCAGTTTTAGATTCGTGAATTTATAAGTATATTGTGGTTACGTAAAATAATATTTTTGTTTCTAGGAAATACATCTAAAGTATTTGAAGGCACAGTAGTCTCTGCTAGCAACGAGGGGGATGTAGTTTAATTTCCTCCAACTTAAATCTTAAGTTCCACTTTTCACTGTATTCCTCTTTCGTATTGAATTTTCTCTATGTCCAGGCAAGTCCTATTCATCCTGGGGGAACAAATTTTCTAAAGAAAATATTTTTCATCATTTGCCTGTCATCAAGTTAATAGTATTTTTCTTCAAAGTTTATTTCTTGAGGAAAATTTGTTTTTCATGAGGAAAGAATAAAAATAATATACATAAAATATAAGTTAATTTTTTTTAATTTAGAAAAGAGCTCGCTTTTGGTTTGTTTCCTGTGCCCATGGTCTTATTTCTCCAAAATGTTGTCATATTAACTGCACCAAGAATTACCCTAAAGCACAGTGACTATACATTCACCTAAATGTGGTTGTGGAGGTTTTAGTTGAAAACAAAACCTGAACTTTTGAATTAAGCATGCCTAGATTTGAATTCTGACACCGCTGTGCATCATTGCATAAAATGCTTAATAACCCTCAACCTTCATTTCTTTCTTTGAAAAAAAGAAACAAAGTTACAGACAGCTCAAGGGGTTGTGATAAGAATTAAATAAAATTATGTACCCGTAGAAAAAAAAAACAAAAACAGAAATTATTCACTTAAAATAATTGCTATTACTATTGTTATTTCCTCACAGGTACATAAAAAGTCCTTATTTATATAGTTTCATTACTATTATCATTCTCTTTTTTTTTTCCTAATAGACCTACCTGCTCTGAGTAATCTTTGACTCGGCTCCAGCTACATAGTTATGAATAGTCTATTCATGAACAATCTTATTTCTCAACTTTCCTTCATTCCTCATGTCCATAATGAAAAAGGTTTGCTCATTATGACACATCCATAACCAGTGGCCTCTTGTTCTTCTTGAAAAGTTGAGAGGCAGGCTCGGTGGCCTGTAATCCCGCACTTTGGGAGGCTGAGGTGAGGGGATTGCCTGAGCCCGCAGTTTCGAGACCCGCCTGGGCAACTTGGCGAGAACTCATCTCTATAAAATAAAAAATTAGCCAGGCGTGGTAGAGCGCACCTGTAGTTCCAGATACTTGGAAGGCTGAGGTGGAAGGATCGCCGGAGCCCAGTAGGTCGAGGCTGCGGTGGCCGGGAGTGGCCACTGCACTCCAGTCTGGGCGACAGAGTGAAACTCCAACTCAAAAAAAAAAAAGAAAAGAAAAGATGAGATGAGGAAAATGTGGGGTTTCCCTGGGAGTAGTTGGGAGAAAGGGCATGAACAAGCCCTGACTTCTGAAAGATGGCCTCAAGGAGCTGATATGTGGACTGTTCACCCTCATATCTATTAAAACAATGCTATGTCCACATATGCCATTGAATCGATTTTCTTTGGTAATAGACTTATTTATATGCATTGGAAATTAGTGATTTTAACAAGGTTTTGAGAAAGCATGAGGAGCAAACATTCATGTGGACACTTTAAAAGAGTTCTAGATCAATGGAATTTAGATTCCTTTTAACTTTTAACAACAGTACCCCTTGTCACAGAACGTGTACTGATGCACTCGTTTTCTTACCTGTCCCAAGAAGCTTGAGTAACTCTCTCAATATAAAAAAAGTAATTTTGCTGTTGAAGAAGCAAATATAGGCAAGTGATGAAAAGTGTGGACTTTATGATTAACTAGACAGTACCTATAATTTCATCAGATTATTCTGGTTACTTCCTTGGCTCAGTCATATTTTATAGTAACCAACCCACAGCATATTTGGAAATAAAATACCACTCTTTAACCCCTGCCAACCCCAGGATGCCTCTATCCACAGTCCTGGAATACAGTGCAATTTCAAAATCACTATGAGAAATTTTTACATTGAGAAATGGGAAAATCTATTAATTTGATTGTAGAAATCTTATAAGACTATTATGTTGAAATATTATAAAAGGTATTTTAGAAAGTGAGGAAGATCTTTCAGTAAACCACTAAGTAAATTGCCCATTAAATGAGGATTAGATTAAATTAAACCAACAAACAGGTCCTGGATGAAAGGTGAGACAGAGGCGGGCATCCGTCTGTTAGTCTCTGGATTTCCATACGTGGTAACACCACTCCTTGACCTAAATATCCTGAATCAGGTCCCAGAACTGCCCCACTCAATTCAGCTACTAAGGGTCCAGACTCCCCTGGAGAAAATTCATTGGAGTGGACACTGTGTGATCCACCCAGATCCATCTTCAGTGTGACATGTCCAGCACAGCTGAAAACTCCTGGCAACTCAGAGCTGTGCCCTCACTGGGAAGAGTTGCTCAGTGTAGGATACTACTTTACCCACTCACATGTATGCCCTTTCTCAGAGGAATTTGGTTTGATGACTGCCTAAGCCAAGATCCCAAGTGTCTGCCTCAATTTAAGATGATGTGAAGATCCTCCCATCTCCAGAGCTCCCTGTGTAGATGTTGAGGCCTCAATTGCAACCACATTGCAGGTCAGGGTCTCCTTTGGTTTGTTGTTACCTTTTCTGCTTTTCTAGGTCCTCTATGCATGCAGTTCTCCACCTCAGAGTCAGCCACTGTCCCAAATACGGACCATCAGAGACCTGAGGAGGATACTATACACCAGAAAATTCTGGTTTATCACCTAAATTCGAGTGTGAACAGTGAAATGCCCAGATAGATTTGACTGTTCCTTGTGTTGCTACCAAATAGAAAGGGAGCCTGACGTGCCAGGTGCTCTTGCTTCTTAAGGAGAGTTGGAGAGTCAGATCCTTCTGCAGGGATGCCAAGGGCAGGTGTAGCAGCAGCCTCACCCTATGCCATGAGCACAGATGCAGCCGCAAATGTGAACCGCAGGTGGATGCTGCCCACCTTCACTCCCTACATCATGCACAAAATCATACTTTTCAACAATCCTAACCAAATACATGCATGAGATCAATTATGGGAAACACAGTTCAGTTTTTCAAAGCTGGCACTTAAAAAGCCACAGCCACCCTTGTCAACAGAAAACCCATTCGTGTTTCCATCAACCACACAATCTCCAAATAAAGAATCTCCAAAAAATAATGGCATTAGCAATGAAAAACTATTTAAAATTTCTGATAAACAATTTTATATCGATTATATGTGGAAATAATACTATTCTGATAAATTTATTTAAATAAAACATATCTTGAAACTATTTTTAAGTGTGGGCTTCATCTTAATGAAGTCCTCAATTCAAATCTCATCTCTGTCTCATAATACTATCTATGTGGTTTAAAAAGTCATCTGAGTTCTGATTTCTTTATCACTAAAATGAAGATAGCAATAACTGCCTCAGGGGGTTGATATGAGGGTTAAATAAGAGAATACATCACTAATGCACTCAGTACACTATCTGACACATAGTCATCACTGCATACACTGCAGTGGTTGTTTCAGTTACTCTTATAATTGCTCGTGGAAGAGTCTGATGAGTAGGAAATCAGCCACTCTGAAACCCAGAATGTCATCTTATGGGAATTTCCAATTAGAAGATGTTGAAATATCAGCTAGATCATAAAGGTGTAATGAGATTTAATTCCAATAATATTAACCCATCCATAGATAGACACATAGCAAGCATCTAAACTCCTAAATTACATTTAACTGTTGTTCTAAGCATTCAATATTACAAAGTAAAGAGTAATTAGTGTCTTTGCTTCTAAATAACAGTCTAAGAAGATGGCCACGGCTACTTTTTTTGGATAGACTGGATATATTCTAAGGATTTTGAATATACAGATTTAGTACAATTTCCTCTGTATTGAAACCCTAATTCAGTCTGCAGACACCTTGTCTGAAAACTTTAATAATTGGTTGATTTGGTAACCAGGAAACTGAAATTATTTTGCAAACCCTAAGTCAATCTTTCAGCCCATATTCATCTACCACAGCAAATGGTTAGCATACCAATCCCTAAAATCTGAATACGTGACATAAACTGAAATGTGAGGCAATAACCTATGACAATTATGTGATCAATAACCCCAGCCCTGAGGAAAATTCTAACCTCAATATTCTGAGCCTATCACACAAACTAGCAACAAAAAATCTGTCACTGTGGCATTCTGTCAGGTTTTGCTGAAACGGTGATTATTAATATACATACGAGGGGGCACCTCTCCAAAAAAAGATCATTTTTTGGAGGGCAAGCCTCCTGTAGCAAAGGCTTTTGCAGCTAAGTTTTCTAGAAACCCACCGTTGTCAATGTACCAGCTGGCA
Organism: Carlito syrichta; assembly: GCF_000164805.1. Classification (NCBI taxonomy): domain Eukaryota; kingdom Metazoa; phylum Chordata; class Mammalia; order Primates; family Tarsiidae; genus Carlito; species Carlito syrichta. The sequence goes on along the minus strand of NW_007257088.1, from coordinate 213,845 downwards.
TTGTTGTGAGTGACTCTATTCAGTTTTAGTGAATTTTTGGGGGGGATTCTATCACAAGTTTGTCCGTTTCATGATAGGTAATTTACAAGTGCACCTGTTCACACTGTGCTGAGTGTTCAGCAGTTTTTGACTAAAAATGGTATGAGCCCCATGCCTCACCCTTCCTATTCACCTGATCTCACTCTGAGTGAATTTATTTGTTGTTGTTTCCCCAGATGAAAAAATTCTTCAAAAGGAAACATTTTGCCAATGTGGAAGAGGTGAAACAAAATACAGCAGAAACACTAAAAGCGATCAAAATTGACAAGTTCAAAAACTATCTTTAGCAGTAAAAAAATTGTCTCAATAGGTATATTGCATCAAATGGAGAGTATTTTGAAAGGAACTAAAGTTTAAACAAATAAGAATAAATACATATGTTTTTATAAATAAATTCTGGTTGGGGGCAGTCTCCCCTCATATATCCATCAAAGGAGGCAAGTACTTTATTCTGACACTGTTTCTGAAATGCATTTGATCCTTAAACAATATGGGTTTGAACTGCAATGGTCCACTTACACGTGATTTTTTTCTTCTGCCCCTACCACTTCTGACACAGCAAAACCAACCACTCCTCATCCTTCTCCTCATCCTACTCAATGTGAAGACAGTGATGAAGATGAAGACCTTTATAATGACTCCCTCCCACTTAATGAAGAGTAAATACAATTTCCTTTTCTTTTCTTTTCTTTTAATTTTTATTTTAAAGATGTGGGGTGCAATTCAGGGTTAGGTATACAAATGGTCATTGTACAGGTAAAGTTTGAACCTCACTTTGGTCCCCACTTCACCTAGTTTGAGATCAGATATCTTTGCTGATGAAGTATACCCCTCCCCACTCCTTCCCCTGGCAGTCCCACTACTGTCAATCCCTTTCTTCTAGTATTATGATAATTGTTCCAGGGTCTGCTTATGAGTGAGAACATGTGGTACCCAGTTCTTTGTTTCTGCGATAGATCACTGAGTATTACAGACTCTAAATCCATCCAAGTTGCTGCGAAGTTCATAATTTTGTCCTTCTTTATGGCTGTGTAATATTCCATCATGTCTATGTACCACATTTTTTAATCCAGTCTACTTTCACTGGCCAGCACGGTTGGCTCCATGTTTTTGCTATTGTGAATAGTGCTACAGTAAACATGTGGGTACAGGTATCTTTTTTGTAGAATGATTTGAGTTCCTCCAGGTATAATCCCAGAAGGGGTATTGCTGGGTCATATGGGAGGTTGATTTTTAGATCTTTTAGGAATTGCTACACTGTTTTCCACAGAGGTTTCACTAGATTATGCTCCCACCAACAGGGTAGAAATGTTCCTTTTAACTTGCATCCTCTCCAGCATCTGTTTTTATTGTTTTTTGTTTTGTTGTTGTTGTTGTTGTTGTTTTTGAGTTATTGATGATGGTCATCCTGACTGGAGTTAGGTGATATCTCAATATAGTTTTAATTTGCATTTCTTTGATGAACAGTGAGGCTGAGGATTTTTTCATGTATCTGTTGCTGCTCATATGTCTTCTTTTGAGAAGTGTCTATTAATATCTTTTGTCCACTTTTTAGTAGGGATGCTTTTTTTTCTTTTTGGCATGTTTGAGTACCTTGCAGATCCTAGACATTAGGCCTTTGTCAGGTATGCAGTTGGCAATATATTTTCCCAGTCTGTGTGCTGTCTCCCCATTCTCTTGATGGTTTCTTGGCTGTGCAGAAGCTTTTCAGTCTGATGATGCCCCACTTGTCTATCTTTTCTCTTATGGCATAGGCATTTGGGGTTTTGATCAGGAATTGGTTGCCAGTTCCAATTTCCATAAGGGTGTCTCCTGCATTTTCTAAGGTTCTTATAGTTTGAGGTTTTACATTTAGGTCTTTGATCCATTTAGAGTTGATTTTTGTGTATGGTGATAGGCAGGGGTCTTGTTTTAATTTTCTATATGTGGTCAGCCAGTGTTTCCAGCACCATTTACTGAACAAGTTCTCCTCTCCCCAGTAGTTGTTAATGGAGGCTTTGTTGATGATGAGTTGGCTGAGAAATTGAGGTTTTGTTTCTGGAATCTCTATCCCATTCCATTGGTCTATATGCCTGTTCTTATCCCAGTACCAGGCTCTTTTGATTATTGTAGCCTTATAATAAAGTTTAAAGTCTGGAAGCATGCTACCTCCCATTTTGTTTCTAATGCTGAGGAATGTTTTGCTTTCCTTAATAACGTTTTATTTTATTTTGCTTATTTTATTTTTAAAATGCTGTATTTAATACATATACAAAATATGTATTGATCAACTGCTTTTCTTATCAGTAAGGCTTCTAGTCGACAGTAGGCTATTAGTAGTTAAGTTTGGGGGAAGTTAAAAGCTAGAATGGATTTTTGACTGCACAGGGGCAATGGTAAGAGACAACAGAAATAAGGAAAGGATACATGAAATCTGAAACAATTGTAAATTTCTTCCTGGAAGAAGGGACCAAAGGATGTTGCTCATCACATTTCAAGCCAGAGAAACTTTTAATGGGATAAAGGACAGTTACCATCTGACTACTCTGGGTCATATCTCGGTCAAGCCACTGGAAAATGCAACAATCATTTTTGCTAATACCTAAGTTGCTTAGGACAGGTGTCCTTGTTAGCACCATAGACATAAAAGGACTTGGCCCTGTGTCTTCTGAGTTATCCACAAGAGATGGCACCAATATGGAACTTCAGCATCAACTAACTATGGCAAGAAGGAACAGAAACCACACGGACATCTCTATAGTGCTCAACTTAATTTTGGAAATAATTCAATATAGATCAGGATTAAATTATGATGACTAATCTAACTGACCTTGGTGTGTTTTACTCTATTTTTTATCCTTTTATTTTTATATTTTATTTTTAATTCACTTTTATTACTCAAAAAACACAAACATTTTACTTTGCAAGTCATATTTTTAAGCACTTTACAAATCTTAGCTCATTTCTCTTCATATTAACCTTATGAAAGAAGTGCCACTATTAATCCCATTTTACAGATGAGGATATTAGCAGTAGTATGTCTACAGTTTCTAAAAGACTTTCTAAAATTTGTGATACAACAAGATTCAAACAGACTATAGATTTCTCTGAAAAATGACCTTGAGTTGGAGTCTCACTCTGTCGCCCAGACTGGTGTACAATGCTCAGCCACTACATCTTCAACCTGCTGGACTCAGGCAATCCTTCTGTCTCAGCCTTCTAAGTAGCTGGAACTACAGATGTGCACTACCACACCCTGTTAGAAAAATGACATTTTAAAACACAAACAAGTAAACAGTATTCTTATCACATCAAACAAGCCCCAAAATCTAGAGGTAAGTGTATTTTTTAAAGCCCTTATAAAGCCAAATCCTGGTTATTTTAATGATATATCTTTCAACTCAAATATAGGCAAGCTAGGTACAATTCCAATTGGTTTTAATATTTACTGTGCAATTCCAGCATTCTTTCTTTCTCCCTCCCCCCCACCCCCATCTTTGTTTTTATCTCCCTATGTCTCATTTCTCTCTGACTCCCTCTAAGAAGTAATTATTAGATGACTCTTCTCCCTCTGATAAACTGCAGGGGTTAATAAAGAGACTGGTGAAGAAGAGTACCCAATATGAAAGAATTGACTTCAAAGGCACAGCACATCAAAGTGACTTGCCAGGAAACTGTGAAATCTTGCTGAGTTGAGCTGGCCTGGCTCCATTCTCCCCTCACCGCCTGGCTCAAACCACCACTCAGGAACTACTCAGGGATGGAAGGGATTTCATAGTTCAAGCAGGCTGTATCCATCTGTACCAGCTGGGGAGAGTGATAGATACATACCAGGTGTTACATCTTTTATTTTGATTAGATAAATGCTCTCAATAGCACTGAATAATATTATCACCTAATTCTCCTGGGGTTTCTTTCTCCTTCTTGAAGTATTTGACAGTAGTTTTCAAATTAGGTAGCATAAATGCACTGAAGATTTGTACCAGTGTAGTCTAATGTGTTGAGTGAATAAGACTTACGGATGAATAATCTGTGATGTCATCAAAAGTATATTATTTGAGCTTCCACAACATGTATTACAGGCAAGGAAAGGAATACACTTGAAAGATCTTATCATGCTACAAGACCAAATAACTTTGTTCTTAAAATTGGGCAGTGTTGAAAATACAAAAAATATCTAGATGGAAACTGAAAGTTTCTGATTGTCACATCTATTATTTCAAACATATGGACTTATGTTGTCATATAAATAAAACATTTAGATATCTTGCTTTGTCACTTTTTATCTATATCTTAGCCGCACTGTAGCTACAACCTCAAAGTTATTTGAGTTTATTTCCCTCTTTAATATCAGGGATTGTTGCACACTTATTTCTCTTTCAATGTCTCAGCCCAAATCCTGTCCAGAAGAGGGATGGGTGAATATTGCCTGAATGAGAGATAATGAATAACAAAGAAAAAAGTTAAGAAAATTCTTTGTGTGTAATTTTTTCACAGCTTGAAGTTGATGCCAAAGACATTGTTTTGGTATTCCTTGTCGAATTCTAGCAAAAACAGACTCCAAAAATGTATATTTTTGCTAACTATTTACTTCGTATTTTATCTTCTGAAGAAATTGAATTTATTTATAGATGAGTAATAATAACAAAAGTCTATATTATTTTTTATTCAGTCTATGAGCTAAGTGATTCCACAGTACAACCAGAGCAACAGAAAAGAACCTGGGGGTAAAATATCTTTTCCATCTCTTTAAAGACTAGAACCTATGATTGACCTGTAGTCAATGTCATGTTTAAGAAACTTAGAAAAATTCAACATTAGACTTAGAGTGCTGTCATCATTGTTTCGCCTGCTGCTAAAACCCATATTTTTCTAAACCTCCTACAGTTTTGGACTTGCAGGGCTATCTACAATAGAGATTTACTTTTTAACATGTTCAGAAACTATAATAAACCTTTGCTATTGTCACCTGCAAAGCTCAGCAGTTAGTACAGGCTGTTTCTCCTCCTTTGCTTCCTGCAGGAGTTACCTCTGCTTCAGGGTAGGTTAGGGATGCAGGGTGGATAGAACTTGTATGTGATCTACAGGGTCAGTCACTTCAACTGATGGCAGGTTATAGATGGCATTTCTCATCTGAGTGGGAGGAGAGTGTTACCTTTAGTGAAAATACTCTCCTAGTCAGAGCTAATCAACTTAGAGCACCAAGCCTGAAATCTAAAGAAAAGCATGCTATGAATTCAGTAGGGAAAAAAAGGTTCTTAATGGCTCATTCACCACCGAAGTATGGCAGAAAATATGGACCCCACAAATTCTCACCTTTCACTTGCAATATTTGAGTGTTTGTGTGTGTGTGCCTCTGTGTGTTTGTCGCTGTCTTATTACTGTGTCTGTCCCTGCCACCTTCATGAATTTGTCATTGCTAGTCTAGCAAAGGAAAAGTTCCAAGATAGTAAAAGTTTTAGAGAGGAAAACACCAAAAGAGTCCTTTCCATCATATTCAAAGACACTGAAGACTATATGAATATGTATTTACTAAATGTCTGCTATGCCCTTGGATACATATTAATAGTCACTTGACTCTAATGACTGGAGGCATGGATTCACATTCTTTTCTGCATGTTGGAATCACCTGGGGAGATTTTTAAAATATTGATAATTGAGTCTAACTCCAGTGTTTCTGATTTAGTTAGTCTAGGGCATCTCTGGCTTGGTCTTTGGCTGTAAGCCTTTAAAATTAAAGGTCATTGAGTCTTTAGCCCAGAACTCCCCTCTCTTCCTCCCTTACTTTTTAGGAAAAACACAGAAACAGAACCACGTGAGTTAAGCAGATGTAGTCAGGTCCTAATGAATCAAGTGCAAGGATCAGAAAAACACACTATCTTCTACAGCATGCCTGACAAAGACAGATGAATGAAATTGTCTCTTGGAAGATGCTCTAAGTTAAAATATCCACCCATTGGTTTAGCCTATCAGCTATTTCCTATGCCTGTCCACTCAATCACAAACCTAGGGTTCCCTTCAACTTTAAACCACACTCAATTCTTATGAACAGGCCTGATTTTGAATGTTGAAATAGGCTTTTACCTACAGAGAATGGTTAGGAGATCAAAAGCCAGCCTTTTCAGCAAATTTCTTTACATGACTTTACACATAAATGATATGTATTTTATGTTGACCAGTTCTTTGGCAATTTAAGAATCTATGTATTAAAATAAAAACATTTATGCTGGAGAAGTGAATAAAGAAAACTCTCTTAAATCATAGTTGGTAAATAATTTCCAACTTACATCATAATTCCAATTTATTGATAGTGACTATTAAAAGTACTACATTGATAAGATAATGCATCATCACCACGTTAAATTAATTTCAAGAAGGAAAAGCTAGTTTACATTGGCAAATCTATTAATATGATCTACCAGATCAAAGAAGAAACAAGTCATTATCATCTTACAATGTGCAAAAACTATTTGATAAATTTAACATTCTTTTTTTTCTTTAATTCATAGAATAAAAGTCAAAGGAAATTTTCTTAACCTGGGAAAATATGTCCAAGTAGATATGCATTCTAAAGGTAAAACTTTACAAGCATCCAGTTAAAGTCAAGAACAAGACAAGAATGTCTATTATTACCTTTTATGCTTAACATTATATGGGAGGTTCAAGACAGTGTAATAGGGACAAGGGTGCAAAATGAAATGCAAAACATTAGAAAAGAATCAACCAAACTCTCTTTTTATATGCTATGATTTACACATAGGAGACCCAAATAATCTGCTAAAAATTAGGAATTAGAACTAGTACAAGTGGTTATCAAGGTGCTTGAATGTAAGATTAAATATTGGACTCCAGTCTCTTCTTGCTTGTAGTGTTTCTGCTGATAGGTCTGCTGTTATTCTAACTGGTTTTCCCTGTAGGTAGTTGGTTCTTTATCTCTTGTTGTCTTTAGGATTTTTTTTGTGTGTGTCTATTTGTGTAGGCGAATTACCATATGTGTCTAGGGGTTGGTCTTCTCATTTGATGTCTTGTGGGGGTTCTCTGTACTGAAATATCTGTAAAACCCATAATAGCCTGTAATAACTTGCTTGACATAGGTAACTTCATTTTGTTAAAAATCCTCCATCTTAGATGCTGGCTTACGCAGATATAGCCCCCCCCATGAGACCATTGTAACTTTCTCATGATCACAGACCTACATTCTTGTTCCCCCTGGGCAGTTCCCCCTGAGCATTTGGAAACTCCTTAGTCACGAGTTCCAAGTAATTCCAAGAGATTGTTCTTTGCAAAATCCCCACTGCCATATCCTCATATTTTGTTCCCTTTTGTTTTTAGTTCCTTGTTCTCCTACCCCATGCTATGTAGCCCATTTGCAGTTTTTGCCTTTATAAACCCTTTCCCTGCTTCACTCAGGGTCGAGAGATCTTTCTGGTGCTAGACTCTCTCAACTGTTGGCTATTAAAGGACTCATAATTTGGCCCTCTGCATGTTGGAGACTGTTTTCTCGCAATCCAACTATAACATTTGGAGGCCCCAGCAAGATCATCTGCCAATCTGGGAGGTGGTCTTGTTCTGGCTATCCCTGGCTCAGTGAAGACATTATAGGGGCAGCACCCCCTGAGCCATTCTAGGGCCACTTAATCTCTCATCTGTCTTGGAGAGAGTTGGAATGACCACTGGCTTCCCATTGCCTCAAAAAGAACCCGAGTCTGTCTGTGTTCTCCTAGGAGGTAAGAATCTGTTCTGTTCTCCTTGTGGCCACAATTCTGTTTAAGGGAATCACAGTCTGACAAAGTCCCTTTGGACACTATTCATTAGGCCAAGATGTTGGCTGAATAGAGTCATCTGGTTTTCTGCCCTGAGGTTGTTCCAGGGATCTGTAACTTTTCTCACTTGGTCCAGACACATCTTGTCTGTCATTGTGTTTTGTTTGTCTGTTTGTCATTTAATATGAGTTCACAGAATTCATGACCTGCCAGTCTCCTGGACTATATGATAAAAATCAGTCCCCTGGACTGTATAATAAAGAATTTTCTCCTTTAGACAACAGAGGAAGGAAAAAAGAAACAAGCTTGGGAACCACAATTACCTTACCCCCTTCTGAATTGCCTACTGTCCAGGTAAATTAATTTCACAGACAGCAGTTTGTAATCAGCTATAGTGCTTTTCACTGCCAAATTACTAACAGACTTCAAAATCTCCTTCTAGATACAAGGATTCTCTAATGTTTTCAATTTTTCTTTCTTGTCAAAGTGACTCCATTCCCTTGTTAAAGTACAACTATAATTAATTTACAAGGGAATATTTCAACTTACATTAATAAATTAAAGGCTTTAACTAATTATACGGGACTACCTTCACTCTTCCAGAATTGTTTCTGGGACAATAGCCTTTTCATCATTGCTTGCTTAATAATTTTTGCCTGTGCTCTCACTCAGTGTTTTATTAAATCCAAATAATATTTGGTTAAGGTCCCACTGTTTCCTATTCATGCCCTTGGAAATAGATGGGTAGGGGACATTTCTATGGCCCACTTCAGCAGGAAGCAGTTACAGAAAATTAATCTTTGCCCCATTTCCCAGGATCATAAGAATATTTCCAAGAGCAGGAATGGAAAGTAAAAGGACAGACCAAGAGTCAAAAGTCATTTTTTATCTTGTTCTTAAACCCTGATAAAATAATAAAAAGGCAAAGGCTGTGTCCTAGAAAAATACGTACTTCAGATAAAAACTAACTTTGCCGACTTTATCTTTTCTGAAACACAACTCCTTAAGCATGACTGATACCAGCCTATTGTAATTTGTCTTTAAAAAAAAAAAAACCAGACTCCTCTCCTTCTCTGGCTTCTCACCTCCAATCCAGAATGAATCCAGCCCCTCCCCTTCCCCTCCAAGAAATGCCACCTCCATGGGGGACAGATCAGAGTAAGCAACACTTCTTGGTGTATATTCCTTTTTCTGCCTCTGATTTGTACAGTTGAAAAATTCAAAATCTTCCATTTTCATAAAAACCTCAAGTTCTAACCTCACTGGTAGAATCAATCATGCGCACTCATCTCCCCGCCTGGGATGACTGCCAGCAGCTCCTTTTAACCCTATTTACTTCAGAGAAGCAAGAGCGCATCAAAGCTGAGGCTAGAATGTCTATTCTAGCCTCAACTGCAGGCACACAGGAAAAAACTCAGGAAATATAAGAGGTTTCTCCCTCCTCTCACCCAAATTGGGACCCTAACATTTTGGCAGGGTCTAAGACATTAAATATCTATAACCAGACTCTATTAGCTGGTTTAAGGGGGATAGCCCAGAAACCTATCAATCTTTCTAAAACCACCAATATTCTCCAGGGTTCTGAGGAACCTCTGGGGGCATTCTTTGAATGCCTCTGGGAGACTTTTTGTACCTATATGCCATTCAAACCCTCGGCCCCTGAGAATGCTGGAGCTATCAATTTGGCATTTGCAGCTCAAGCAGCTCCAAACATCCAAAAAAAGTTGCAAAAGCTTGAGGGATTTGTAGGAATGAATATTTCCCAGTTACTTAAAGTATCCCAAAAAGGTTTTTAATAGCCAGAACGTTAAAAAACAAAAACAGGCAGCTCAGGCAGCCGATAGAACTGCAAGAAGACAAGCCAAAATTCTGATAACAGCCTTCCAAGGCCTGGGTACAGGTACAGTCTCCAAACCCCCTCATCAAAAGCCAAATAATAACCAAAAGTGTCAGAAAATCAGATGTGCTCCACTGGCAAAAAAAAAAAAACTAATATGCCTATTTTAAGGAACTAGGACATTGGGTCAAGAATTATCCTCACTGTCCAAAGCCAAAGGACACTAAGCCAGTTTTGGTTCTGCCCTTTGCTGGGGAAACTGGAAATAACTCAGACTGAAAAGACCAGGGCTCTTTTTTCCTTAGGCCCCCAAAAGTCCATGGTAACTGCTGCTATCAGGGGCCACCCAGTCCAAAATTTTGATAGACACCAGGGTGAAGCTTTCCATTCTAAAGTCACCATTAGGACCCATGTCCAGTAAGCAAATTTCTGTTCAAGGGGCAGCAGGTGCAATCACTAACTGTAAAATTACTTCTAACTGAACTGTTGACTTGGGACAAAAACAGGTTACCCCCTCATAGCTCCAGACTGCCCATTCCCTTTAATGGGCCAGGACTTTCTTTGGCAGTTAAGAGCCACCATAATGTTTTCACCTGAAAAAAAAAACTAAAATGTTTGTTTCTACTGCTTATCAAATGCTCTTAACTGTTCTGCTTTTTGAAGAGTACCTTTTAACTTCTTCTAATCTCCTACTGAGAATATATCTTCAAGCTTACTTCTACAGTTGCTACAGAAGTTTCCTTCAGTCTGGGCGGAGACCCAACCCACCAGGATTGGCGAAACATCACCTTCCGGTCATGAGCCTCAATTCAGTCACTCTGCTGTCCGATAATAATCCAAAGATGCCAGTTCATAACTGTGAAGATGTATTAGACATCTTCCAAACCAGTCGCCCTGATCTTTAGGACATGCCCTTAAGCCAGGCTGATGCTGACATGTTCATGGATGGCAGTAATCTGGTACCAGGGAAAGTCCACAAGGCTGTTGCAGCAGTAACTACAGCTCATACTCAAAAGGCTGAGTTAATTGCCTTAACTGACATCCTGTGCTGGGGGACAGGAAAGCAGGCAAATATCTTCACCAATGGCGAGTATACCTTCACTACTCTCCATGTCCATGCCATGATCTACAAAGAACAAGCACTTCTTACCACGGTAAGTAAGACTATAAAAAAACAAAGAAATAATCTTAGCCCTTCTAGAGGCTATATGGCTCCCCAAAAATGTAGCCATCATTCATTGCAGAGGACACCAAAAAATTGAACACTCCAGAAGCAACCAAAAATCACCTGGTGGATCAAGTGTCTCGAGAGGCAGCAGAGCTTCCAGTTAAACCCTTAACTATCTTGCTAAGTAAAACTTTTTCAATTCCTCCTCTCCCAAAACAGCCCACCTACACCCAGAAGAAGAGGAACTAAGCAGACCAGGCAGAAGCTGACAAAAAGCATACAAGATGGTCAGTTAAAGACTCTAAAGTTGTCTTGCCTGCAGCCCTTGCATACACCTTGGTAAGACAACTATATTCCACCACCCATTTGGAAGGTACTAGAATGACTGAGTTATTAAGCCATCATTATCATATAAATGACTTAAAAATTCTAGCTGTCAGCCAACATGTGTCCTGCCTATGCCTGAGTCAACACAAAACAGGGCCCAAAACCTTCTGATGACATCAGGGCACAAGGATTAAGCCCTGAAGAAAAATGGAAAATAAACTTTACAGAGGTAAAACTCCCTCATGCAGGGTACAACTATCTACTGGCATTTGTAAATACTTTTTCTGAATGGGTAGAAGCTTTTGCCACAACAAATGAAACCACACTTACAGTTACAAGGTTTTCATTAAGTGAAATTATTCCTAGGTTTGGGCTCCCTCTCTCTATTGGTTCTGATAATGGTCCTGCCTTTATCTCGTCCATAGTTCAACTGGTTAGAAAAAGCACTAAATATTAACTGGAAACTGCATTGTGCTTGCCGACCACAGAGCTCTGGATAAGTAAAACATATGAACCAAACTCTAAAAACACTTTGACCAAATTAATAATTTTTAAAAAGTGAGAAATGGGTAAGCCTTTTGCCTCTGACCCTTCTCTGGGCCCGATGCACCCCATACAGGGCTGGATTTACCCCATATAAAATCATGTTTGGGAAACCCCCTCCTCCATTACTCTGGTTATGGGATCCTATTCTTAAAAAAATTATCAATCAATCTCTGTTAAAGTATCTCTAGTTCCTACAACAGGTCCAGGATACTGTACACACCATCAGTGCTTTCTTGCCAACCCCATCATCCATGCCATGTCATCCATTTTAGCTTGAGGACTTGGTCTGTGTCAAAAAGTTCCAGAAAAAAAGAACTAACCCCTGTCTGGAAGGGACCCTACATCGTCACCCTCACAATCCCAGTGGCACTCAAGGTTGATGAAATGCTGGCCTAGATTCACCACTCATGAGTCAAAAAAAGTCAAAAAGTACAACATTGCTTTGCTCTGCTTTGCAGACTGAACTGCAACAAGAGAAACCCTCTCAAGGTCCTCTTATCCTCATCCTCCTCGGTTTGCTTATAGGGTTCTGTATATTCAATTAGTTTATTCATTTTGTCAAACAACAAATCAGTTATGTAAAACTTATGTACATAAGACCCCAGTACAATAGTATACCTATGACTGATGAGTCAACACATTGACTCATGAACAAGTAAAAGGGGAGAATGAAATATCTGCAAAATGTATAATAGCCTGTAATAACTTGCTTGACTTAGGTAACTTCATTTTGTTAAAAATCCTCCATCTTAGATGCTTGCTTACCCAGATGTAGCCCCCCACCCCCACCCCCTGGAAGAACTGTTGTAACTTTCTCATGATCACAGACCTACATCCTTTTTCCTCCTGGGCTGTTCCCTCTGAGCATTTGAAAAGTCCTTAGTCACAAGTTCCACGTAATTGTCCAAGAGATTGTTCTTTACAAAATCCCCACTGCCACATCCTCATATTTTGTTCCCATATATTGTTCCCTTTTTTTTTAGTTCCTTGTTCTCCTACCCCATGCTATGTAACTCACTTGCAGTTTTTGCCTTTATAAACCCTTTGCCTGCTCCACTTGGGGTTGAGAGATCTTTCTGACACTAGCCCCTCTTGATTGCTGGCTATAACAGTATCTTTTGTGTTTGGCTGATCACATCTCTGGTGAGATGAGGAAAGTTTTCTTGGATAATCTCCTGGAATACTTGCTCCAGGTTGTTCTCTGTTCCCCTTTCTTGTTCTGGGATACCAATCAGGCATAGATTTGACCTCTTGATATAATTGCACATCTCTTGTAGGCTTCTTTCTTTCTTTCTGAGTTTTCTTTCTATGTTTTTTACAGATTGGGTTAACTCCATGTTCTGGTCTTCAAGTTTTGAGATTCTTTCTTCTGCTTGATTAATTCTGCCTTCTATACTTGTCATCTTGCTATTTATATCCTGGATGAAACTTTTTATGGCCAAAATATCTGTCACAAGTTATTTCAGTGTCACATCTTGTCTTTCTTGAGTCTTATTCATGCTTTCCATCCATTTTCTGATCCCTGTCATATTCTGGGATTAGTTGTTGGTGACTTCCATTGTTTGGGCTCTGGGATCTGATTTTTCACTTGAAATTACCTGCGATCTTCCACTGGTTTTTCCTCATTTGTGACAGAGTTCCTTCTTTCCTCTTTAGTTCTGTTATTCAGTGGCAGTGGGAGAAGTTTTCACTTTTGGTGTTTGCTTAGTCCTCTATTCCTCCCTAATCCAGGCTCTGGGTTTGTTCTATTTTGAAAGAGGACTGTAGGTGGGAAGCTTTGCTGTCTCTTATAGTTGTGAGAGTCAAATAAGGTAGAGAATGGGGAGCTGGGATTCAGAAACTACTTGCAAATCATAGTGTTCACTGATTGTGATATGGGTTCCCTGAGACCCACTTCCCACCACCACTCTATATGACAATGCAATGGATACATGTGTATACCCTCTGAGTCCAAGATACAGTCACAGAAATGAAGAAAACAGAAAAGTAGAATGAAATAAAATGGAAAAAAATTTTTTAAATAAAAATAAAAAAACACAGAATAATAAAAGCAGAAAAAAAAGCAAAAAACAATTGAACAGACACACACACACACACACACACACACACACACACACAACAAACTGGAATAACAACTAAGCAAAAATAAATAAATAACAACAACAAAGGAAAACCAAATACACACACACACACACACACACACACACACATACTCCCACACACACACACACACCCAGCACAAAATAAATAGAGAAAAAAAGAGAAAGAATGGTGGGAAAAAAAGAAAGAGGAAAAAAATAGGAATTCAAATTGACCCTAACAAATATATTCACACAGACACTTTTTTTTTTTGAGTTGGAGTCTCATTCTGTCATCCAGACTGGAGTGCAGTGGCCGCTCCCAGCCACCACAGCCTCAACCTGCTGGGCTCCAGCGATCCTTCCACCTCAACCTTCCAAGTAGCTGGAACTACAGGCGCGCACTACCACACCCAGCTAATTTTTTGATTTCTTGTAGAGATGAGGTCTCTCCAAGTTGCTCGGGCGGGTCTCGAACCCACGGACTCAGGCAATTCACTCACCTCAGTCTCCCAAATCGCGGGATTACAGGCTGAGCCACCAAGCCTGGCAACACACACACACATTAAAGTATAAAAGGAGAAGAACAAAAGTGCAAAAACAAACCAAAAAAACCTGAAAGATGAACATTCAATCAGTCACATACACTCATAAACAAAACAGAAGAAAGAGAAAAAGAAAAAAAGGGGGAAATGCAAATCAAACCCTCACATACTCATTCATGTACAAAGGAAAAATATTTAAAAATTAGAAAAATTAACAAACAAACAGACAAAATATTTCTTTAAAAATTTTTTTTAAACATGCTCTCTTGTGGCAGGTTCTATATTGTTCCTCCCATCTGCTTCTCTACTCTCTCCTACAGAGCTTCCACCTTTTTCACTCCTCAGTGTCTGGACCAAGGAAGGAGGAGGGGCAGTAGAGGTGGGTGGGGCTGCAGCCCTTCCCTCCCATTTTCCTATGGTCAGGGGATCCACTCCAGTGGGATTGTCTCTTACCCGGGTACTGGCAGAGGGTGGCCCAACCAGGCCTATCCTGGAGTGGAGTCCTCCTATTGAAACTGAAGTCCAGGCTCTGCCTGGGTTCATCCCTCTCAGTCATGTCACAGCTGTGTGGGTATGACACTCAAAGGATTGCTTGAGAGGAGGGGGGTTGGGTCAGCTCCAGATTCATCAATAATTTCTTTGGAGTTCTTCCTCATCCTTTTCAGGCCACACCCTTTGTCCCATGGATGGATCAGTGTAGGGGATGAGGTACCTGAGACTCAGCACTCATCAGGTCCCTTTAAGGTTTGTGCTTTAAGGATATTCCCTCTGGGTCACAATCAACCCCTGACTAGTTGATTCACTGGTCACAGAGATAGTATCTGTTGCTCCATGGTGAGCAAGTCAGAGTACTTTTCTGCCCTGCTTTCAAGATAGTTTCAGGGTGCCTCTTTTGTCTTCTGCAGTGGGGCTCTGCCTCTGGGTTTCCTTTGTAGCCCTTGCTGCCAGTGTCCAACCAGGCACTGCAGTGGTGAGGCAGAGTCTGGAGCTGGCAGTCTCTCCCACTGCAGTGGTGAAATACAGCCTGGAGCTGGTAGTCTCTCCCCACTGCTTCTTCCCAGGAATACTTTTGTCAGTTAAAAAAAAGGCCCTTGACTTCTGTGACCCAGGAAGTGCTAGGGACCAAGCAGAGCTGCTACAGCACCAGGTGCTTCACCAGGAAGACCTGGCCACTTGCTCACAAGCCCCTACTTAGTCAGTTTCTCCAAGCATATTCTTCCCAGGAAGGGTTTTGATTTTTTTTAAATGATGCTTGGTTTCTGCCTCCCAGGAATCACTAGGGTCCAAGTCAAGCAGCTGCAGCATAGCTGTCTTCACTAAGAGAGTTCTGGCCACTTGCTCTGGGGCCCTCACTCAATCAGCCACTCCTACACCCACTCATCCACCAGCACTACACAAAATTTTCCATACACTCACTCACTCACACTGGGACTCACAGAGTCTGACTGACTCAGCCACCATCTTGCTGCCTCCAAAGATTGTCTTGACCCTTTAAATATATTTTATTTTGCTATTTTAAAAACATTATTTTTATTTGTTTTGTTGAAGTGGGGATTTCTATGTTGCCTAGGCTGGTCTTGAACTTCTGACCCCAAGCCGGGCTTGGTGGCTCAGCCTGTAATCCTGTGCCTTGGGAGGCTGAGGTGAGTGGATTGCCCGAGCCCGTGGGTTTGAGACCCACCTGGGCAACTCGATGAGACCTCATCTCTACAATGAAAAAATCAAAACTTAGCCAGGCATGGTAGTGCACGCCTGTGGTTCCAGCTACTTGGAAGGCTGAGGCTGAAGGATCTCCAGAGCCCAGGAGGTTGAGGCTGTGGTGGCCAGGAACATGCCACTGCACTCCAGTCTGGGCAACAGAGCGAGACTCCTACTCAAAAAAAAAACAACTCCTGACTTCAAGTGCTCTATGTGAGATCAATACATAAAAGTTAATTGCAGTTATAGATAGCTAGATAATAGATATACAGTATGATAATATAAATCAGGGACAGACAAAAAAATGTAATATGCAATAAGACACTGCAAAAGCTGTCTTAAAAAAGACTTTAAAGGTACTGAGAAATAAATAAAATAAAAGAAGCACAAGACATTTATGGGGGAATTTTTAACTTTATGAGAGATATTCAAGAATATCTAAATTAATGAAAATGCCATTTTAAAAAATATTTTATTTTAAAGATGTGGGGTACATAATTTTTATGAAATGTATCAGAACACCATATCAAAAAGATCAATTCTCCAAAAATTGTTTTACAGATTCAATTCAAAAGCTGACAGACTTTTCATGAAACTTGATAGACAATTCCAAAATTTATATGGAAACATTTATATGAAAGATACATCTGATGAATACAATGCAGCGATTTGTCCAGTGTGATCTCAGGTCTATTGTAGAACTAAGGTAATTAAAGCCACATAGTATTAGTGCACGAATGAAAAGATTAGTCACTGCAGCATAACAAAACCAGACCTACCCACATGAGGGATGATATGGGCAAAAGAATAAACTTCAATAAAACGACTGGTACAATCAAAAATTCTTATAAAAAATTAAATTGCAATTGTTTTTATACCATAGGCAAACTCAATCTCCAATGCAATAAATCTATAAATGTGAAAGAGAAAACTCCAAAACATTTGGAAAACATAGAAGACTATCCTTACGACCTCAAAATAAAAAAGGATCTTTTAAGACAAAAAATGCTGAGGTGAGTGAATTACCTGGGCCCGCGGGTTCGAGACCCACCTGGGCAACTTGGTGAGACCTCATCTCTACAACAAATCAAAAATTAGCTGGGCGTGGTAGCGTGCACCTGTAGTTCCAGGTACTTGGAAGGATGAGGCGGAAGGATAGCCGGCATCCAGCAGGCGAGGCTGCGGTGGCTGGGAGCGGCCACTGCACTCCAGTCTGGGTGACAGAGTGAGACTCCAACTTTAAAAAAAAGACAAAAAATGCTAATCAGATTATATGGTCATATCACCTGACATGGAAAAATGTGTTTGGCAAAATTCAATACCATTCATGTTAGAAACTTTCTTCAAGTTAGGAAAAGAGAGGTGTTAACCTCAACTTGATAAAGGACAGCTACAAAAAACACACAGCCATCATCATGCTTAATGGTGAAAGACTGAATGTTTCGCTACAACACTGGGGACAAAGTACAAATGCCCAATTTTTGTTCTCACCACTCTCAAACAATAACATGCTGGAGATTCTAGTTTGCCACTGCAACAAGGAAAAAGAATAAAATAAAAGGCTTACAACTTGGGAAGAAAAAAATAAAACTATATTTGCAGATAGCATAAATAGAGTGCCTTTGTGGGAAAAGCTTCCATCAGCATGCTGCCCTGATTAAATATCAGAGAACAAATACAGATGAGAAGTTGTATACCTCTTTGAAATGTAAGGAATGTTTCAGGCAAAGTTCACATCTAAATCAGCATAAAAGAATCCACAAAGGAGAAAAACATTATAAATGTGAAAAATGTGGGGAAACCCTACCAAATTTCCAATGTCTTTAGACATCATAGCCTATGTAAAGGAGAGCAACTACAAATACAAAGAATGTGAGAAGAGTTTCAAATAGCATAAACCTCATAAACATCAGAAAATCCACACTGCAGAGGAGCTGTATGGTTGTTCTGTCAGTGAGAAAATCTTCAATCAGAGGGTAACCCTTATTAAACACAAGAAAACTCATACTGGAGAAAAATCTTAAAAATGTCTTGAATGTAGGGAAAGATTTAGACAAAATGCATACCTTACCCAACACCAAGGAATCCATCAAGGTGAAATCTCATCATTTTGGCAAAGAAAAACCAGAACTATACAAAAAATATTCTAAAACTAACAAATGAGTTAAGAAAGGTAAAATGATATCAGATTAATATAGAAAGAATCAATCATATTTCTATATACTAACAATAAACATGCAATAGCCAATATTAGAATCACAATGGCATTTACAATACCAAAGGAAGTGAAATACTTAGATATATGCAAAACACAACATGTACAGAGTCTATATGCTAAAAATTACAAAATACTAATGAAATAAGTCAATGCCCTAAGTAAATGGAGATATATTGTGCTCATGGATTGGAAGACTCAGCATAGTAAAGATGCTGGTTTAGTGCAATGCCTATCAAAATTCCATTGAGGTTTTTGTAGATACAGACAAGTTTATTTTAAATTTATATAGAAAGGCACAGGCACGAAAATAACTAAAATGGCTTTAACAACAAAGAATAATGTATAGGAAATCACTTTAACTAATATTAATATTTATTCTATTGCTACAGTAATCAAGAGCATGGTGTCAATGGACAGATTGACAAAGATCAATGGAAAAGAATAAAGAGCCCAGAAATAAACTCACACAGATATGCTCAACTGATTTTTAACAGAGGTATAAAATGATGCTGAAGCAATTAGGCATCCATAGATAAAATGCAAACCTCATCATAAACTTCACAGCTTCAAAAAAGTTAGCTTGAAATGCCTTACAGACTTAATGCAATGTAAAACTATTAAAATTTTAGAATCAAGAGCTAGACAAAGATTTCTTAGACTTACAACAAAAGTACAATCTGTGAAAGAGAAAAGGAATCAATAAATTGTACCTCATCAAAATTAAAAATATAATCATACAATATTAGAAATTAACATGAAGACTATACTACAAAGTGCTATAAAGAAAGTGAGAAGACAAATTCAAACACTAGAAGATATTTAAAATATATGTAACTCACAGAAGATTAATATCTAAAATATATTAAAAATAAATTCAATTAATTGTTGTAAAGTCAAACAAACCAACAGGAAATGGCCAAAAACCATGAAGAAGTAATTTTACGGAAGAGAAAACACTGACAATAAATTGAGAAAGAAGCTCACCCTCATTAGCAATTAGGAAAATGAACCTGACACCACTGTAAGTCAATATTTAATGCTCATTAGATTGGGAAAATATTAATAAGTCTGTTACTACAAAGTGTTAGGGACAACATGAAGTAAAGGGTACTCAACATTGTGCATTGCAGCTCAAATGTTTTGATAAATTTTAATCCATATCCATCTAAAGAAGAGTGGATAAATGAATTTTTTTACAAGATATGTAGTAGAAGATGATAGAGTGACAAAAATGAATATAACATAATCAATAACGAAAGGATCTGAGAAACATATTAAGTCAAAACATCAAAGACAGAAGAATTAATATGCTATGAAACCATTTTCAAAAATCTAAAAACATTAAGCATTGTTTAGAGACATATATGATTACACTTTTTTTATGCAAGGGAAAAACAAGAGAAAGGATCTGGGAGGAACACACAAAAAGTTTCAATAAGCTTGGAGATGTCTTCATTCTTAAATCAGAGATGGAGTCACAAGTGTTTGTATTATCTTGCTTTATAACCACATATGGTGCATATGACTTTCCTATACAAGAGTCAAATAGTACAAAATCAAATTTTTAAAAATTAAAACCTGTAACTAATAAGTTAAGAATAAGGTAAGAAACAAAATGCATACCTGTAACCTGAGTTTTCCAGTAGCATCTTAACAAAATAAACTTTCATGTAAGCACATGTTTGAGTGAAGAGCACACTAGTTTCACAGTTTAATAATATCTGGATGTGAAAGTTGACCCTGGGAAACCCAGAGAGTGTGCTCAGTGATTTGGGACAAGTTGTACATGCTCAGTTTCCTCCTCTGTAAATAGGGAATAAGTACACCTACCTTACAAACACATTGTAAGATTCAATTATGAAATGTACATAAAACCAGCTGACACAGAACTGCTTAAGAAGGATGGAATGTGTTCAGCTCATGGTGGCTATCGTGTTAATGATTATCTTTTGCAAATTGACTAATACTTTGAGGCACTAGGAAGTTACCAGTCTTCAAGTGTGGGGAACATCTTATTTTTACCAGCGGGAAGACACAAGGAGTGAAGAAAAGTGGAGAGTACCATCTATCACACACCTACTATTTGCTAGGCGCTGTTTGTTACTAAGAATTTTACAGATATTAAAACATTTTAACCTTCAGGAAGTGCAATGAGGAAGGCATTATCAACTTAATTTTGCAGATAAACCAAGCTTAATTACCTCACTCAAGATTATTCAGCTATCACTAATCAAACCAGGATGGGAAGAGGGTTTTCATGTCTACATGCCTTTCACCATTTTAGACTCATGTCCAGAACAACCACAAATACCTAGCTCATGATTTAACATAAATTATCCTATGAGATCTCTCCTTCCAGCTTCTATTATAATTTTGCTGGCTTGTGTAGTTCAGAGCCCATTTTCAGAAAACTGAAAGTTGATACTTTTGTATGCTAATAAATTCTGAGTGACTTATTTGAACAAATTTCTCACTTCTTTCAAGTTGTGAAGTTTGAGTTCACTTCTGGGAGCTTTAGAGGGAGTGACTGAAAAAGTTCTTGCAGACTTTTACAATATATAAATCTTTATGGTCTGTGTATGCAGCATAAGAATAATACACAAATAGGGATATTACCATGGAATAAACCTTCAATATTGTCACTGAAACGCAACAAAAACCTCTGAACTCTAGTGGACATCTCCCTGAGAAAAGACTAGAGACAGAGAGAAAGGCAGAGTAACAGGTAAGGAAAAGCTGAAAGAACTTCAGAGGATTCCAAATGGAAACTGGATACACATAACAATCCTGCCCATGACTATTCACTCCAAGTGATACATCATCATTATCTTCATCCCGATATCAGAGCTCCATTTTTTGTTTTCATCCACTTATCTACCAGGCATTGACTTCCTAAATGTATACACAATTTAATCTTCCATGGTTTTTTTTATTTTTGTCAATTTCCTGATTTTTTTTTTCCCTCTTCCAGGATAAGCCTCAGATTCCTCATCCTTAAAGCGGATTCTAGTAATAGCATCTACCACTTTGGATTGTTATGAGAGTTAAATGAGATAATGTAACAGCTATGAATGGAACAGCCCAGGGCCCTGAGACACTGTAAGAACCTAATATTTATTGCCACCATTGGTATCAGCATCAAACTGTGATTCCAAAAATGCATTGATGCTAACATATTTTATACAGAATAGGACATTAAATGTTGTCTGAGATATGAATGATACAAGATAATGATTATATAAAAGCCAACCAAATGACAAAAATGTCCCAAGATAGTGTTTTAAAAATATAATTGAAAGATAGTTCACAAATATCATAATACTATAAGAAAAGGATTGGCTGTAGTGAGAAACTGCCAGGGGAGAGGGGGAACAGCTCATCAGCAAAGGTACCTGCACAATGAACATCTGAATTGTACCCCACATATTTAAAAAAAATTTTTTTTTAAAAAAGATAGTTCACAATAGTCCTCTGTATATAATAAGAGCTATAGGTAAAACCTGGTCTTTATGCTTTCAATTATTTTGCATTGGATTTTCTTGTGCTTTTTTACTTCAACTGATATTATAATCTATCCTACTATAATAAGGATTCCAAGTTAACTCACAGAAAGCAAGAATAGTAGGTAAAGAGATTTTTTAAATGATGACACAACAGCACATTCATATTGTTGCTTTGATACCTTTGTCTTCCCCAAATATGAAAGATCTATTCTTGGCGAATTTAGTCTCTACATGAGCATGAAAAAAATGCACTCATGTTAATTTATGCCAGTTTATTTTATATCCATATGGAAAAGTTCATTTGGCTTGAACTTTTTTTTCAGACCCTGGTGAGGCTGCTATTGATTTAGTGCTCTACTAGAATACAAACCCACAAAACACATAGCATAGGAAAAACTAATTATGGTAATAAGAACCAAGCAAGCATAATTCCATTAAAAATAGTTAGTCACTGCTCTTCCTATATCATGACACTTCTCTTTTACAACTCTTCTGTTCATTAGGAGAAAATTACCCTTTAGTGTTAAGCAGACTATAAATGCATGTTTATGTTGAAAATGGGTGGAAAAAACTATTGCATTTCATGTTAAAATGATTATTGCTCTTGGTGTTGCTTTACTGTATAACTTCAAATGGGTCTGTATATGAAAGCAAAGCCTTGCACATGCTGTGTCATTGTCTGAATTCCCATAAAATCAGAGTATCCCAATTGCTGAGTTTATGGGTAGATCTTCTAGTCCAGGCTTAAGTAAGTCACCAAAAGTTACCTTACTGGTTCTAGCTTTCTATAAAGGACAGGTGTTTCCAAAATATATGCAACTATTGGGATGGAACTTAATTTTTTATTTCTCCAGAGAACAAACAAGACAACATAATGTAAAATGTTTTACACAGAAATTCAAATGGATCCTAGGACTTCAGAGGTAGAATAGACAGCAAAATCATTTATTCCAAACCACTAGCAATTAGAGGGATCGCCAATAATAGATGTGTCCAGCAAGAAGTCCACTGCCTCAAAAAATAACCTATTCTATTTATGAATAATTCCAACTGTTAGAAAGATCTTTGATGATCTGATCAACTCTTACTCTTACCTATGGGAACAAGTTCTTCTATCTAAACATAGGTTAGGACAAAGAAGGCACAAGCTAATTATAGGAAAGCAATGGAAACATTTAAAGAAATTGAAGAAATGCCACAAGAGAGGTAGGGAATGTTTATGTGCATTAAAAATATGAAAAATTGAATACATTGCTATTATCAAAGAAGCACAAATTAATATAACAAATTACCATCTTCATCCTTCAGGATGACAAATACTTTTGAAAAGTAATAAATGTTGGAAGCCTAGATGAAAAGTGAGGAGTGAACAACAGGATCTCTCAGCTCATTTAGCACCAGTGGATAGCAAATTGTTACAAGTTTTCTAATGTGCTTTTACAAGTATCAGAAGCTTTTTGTATTCCCTTTGACCTCAAAGTTTTATTTTCATAAATTCACTCCAAGGAAAAAATTATATACATGAATGTTCATTAAATCATTATTTAAATGTAAAATTAGAACTCATATAAATATTAATAACAGTTCCCTTTTCCTTTGTTTAGTTCAAGAGATTTCAAGGGGTTCTCAGGATCAAGGTTTGTTTACACTGGGTGCCTGAAGCTCTCTTGTCAGCTTCTCCAAAAATTGTTTTCGTGACTTTAGCCAAAACAAATCCAGGTCATAGAAAAAAGTAAGAAATCTTGCATGGCCATTCTGGAATATCATTTTTCAAACTGGAATCTTTATGAAATTCAGTCTTTCAATAGAAGCAACCCTAAACAAATACTTCCTTATTGCTCACCAGAGCCACCATCAGTTAAGACTCTTCATGAAACTCTCTAAAATTAGTGTCCCAACTCAAATGTGCTATAAAGAAAAAACAAACTGCCCCATTACAAAGTGGGCAAAATATGAATAGACACTTCTCAAAAGAAGACATATGAGCAGTCAACAGATACATGAAAAAATGCTCCACCTCACTAGTCACCAAAGAAATGCAAATTAAAACCACTCTGAGATACCACCTAACTTTAGTCAAGATGGCCCTCATCAACAACTCAGAAAACAACAGATGCTGGAAAGGATGTGGCGAAAATGGAACACTTCTACACTGTTGGTGGGAGTGTACACTAGTACAGCCTCTGTGGAAAACAGTTTGGTTATTCCTAAAAGATCTAAAAATCAACCTCCCATATGACCCTGCAATTCCCCTGCCGGGAATATACCCAGAGGAACTCAAATTACTCTATGAAAAAGATACCTGTACACACATGTTTACTGCAGTATTATTACAATAGGAAAAATATGGGACCAACCATACTGCCCCTCAAAAGAGGACTGGATAAAAAAAATGTGGTACATATACATGATGGAATATTACACAGCCATAAAGAAGGACAAAATTATGAACTTCACAGCAACTTGGATGGACTTAGAGGCTATAATACTGAGTGATCTATCACAGAAACAAAGAACCAAGTATCACATGTTCTCACTCATAAGCAGACCTTGAACAACTATCCTAATACTATAAGAAAGAGATTGGTAGTAGTGGAAAATTGCCAGAGGAGGGGAGGGACACACCTCATCAACAAGGGTACCTGCATAATGAACATTTGTATACCTAACCCTGAATTGTACCCCACATCTTTAAAATAAAAATTGTTTTTAAAAGAAAAGAAAGAAAAATTAGTGCCCCATAGAACAATCAAGACATTTGCATATCCTTGTTGCCTAAGTAGTTTATCCCCTTTAGCATTTTAATGTGGCCTGCCCCACAATTTTAACAGGAGCATACTACTAAAAATAATTGTTATTACTTTAGATTGCAAAACTTCTTAATTGCTTATACTATATATGTTTCTTTTTCTTTATTCCTAACTTAACCTGTTCAAAATGATTTAAGAAAAAACTTGTGATACTAAACGTGTGATTTCTTTCCATTTTGCTAAGCATAAGATAGGTAGGAATTTATTGAATAGAATGTGGGTCCAAGATGTGTGAGAATATAAAATTGTGTATGATTGAATTTTGCTTAACTCAGTTGACAGTCTACAAATTCTCTTTAGTTTAGTTGCTTATGGTAAGTGCTAGTAATCATGGTGGAAGCCAAGTCATACAATAATAAAATCTTTTACAAGAAGTACTACTTAAATATAATACAATACTACTCAATTAAAAGTAGGGATCTCAAAAAATTGCTTTCTGAATACAGTAGTCCTCCAATATCCACAATTTCACCTTCCACAGTTGTAGTTACCTACAGTACATACAATATGATATTTTGAGAGAGGGATCATATTCACATAACTTTTATTATAATATATTGCTATAGTCATTCTATTTTAGTAGTAGTCATTACTAATCTCCTACTGTACCTAATTAACAAACTAAATTTTACCATAGGTATATATGTACAGGAAAAAACATGGTACTATCTGTGGTTTTAGGAATCCACCAAAGGCCTGGAAACATATCCCTTGTGGACAAGGGAGGACTACTCTACAAAGAGCACAGTGTTCTTTTATCAAGTCACCTGTATGAATGAAAATGCCCGCATATTACTTTAAAAGCAATGTAAATAAAATAGAACTAAAAATCAATACAAGCAAAACTGAAGAGACGAGAAAATTGTGCTTCTGTAATAGTGACTAGATTTGTAATAACCTGGAGGAGAAAAAATAGGCATTTCTTTATAGGAGGCAGGAAAGAAATATGACATGAAAGCCGGAGGCTCTGCTGAGCCAGTGAAATTGTCCATTATTTAAACTGCAGGTGGTGACACTCACATAAACTGGTGTAGCAAGATACAGCCAAAGCGAGTGATGTGAGTGGATTTAGTGTGAAATCCACTGTGGGATTCTGCACTTCAAGGGAGGGCAGAGGTGTGCTCTGCCTTAGGAACACATGGTACTGGAAATTCTAGCATTGAAAAGATGGCTAAGTATATTGGATCTGTAATTGCAACCCTGTTTACAGGTAATTAACTTGTCAGAAAATTGAGGTAATTAAGAGTCTTAATGTATAAAGAGAAGGAAAAGTTGGTAGGGAAAAAAGAAAAAGAAGACAAGAAGGTGAAGAGAAGAGCAGATGCTGTGGAAGAAGGAGACAAAGAAAGAAAAAGGAAGAAGCAGGAAAAAAATGAAGTCAATGGAGAGGAGAGCTATCTAGGAGATGAGAAGACGAGGTAAGGACCAGTGTTGCCAGAATTTTGAAACTACATTAACAGAAATCTCCAAACAAGTCTTCCCACTTTCAGACAAAACTGGAAATTGGTGATGTTGGTCCTCATCATACCCACTGTAAGTCATTATTTCTGAAGTTATAAATAATTTTTGTAAAGAGTTTGACAGTAAATGTTTTCAGCTTTGCAACTACTCGACTTTGTTGTTATGGTATAAGAGCAACCATAGACAATGTGAAGATGCAAATGGGTGTGGCTGTGTTCCAATAAAACTTTATTTACACAAACAGGCAGGGGACCAGATTTGCACAACCATCCATCGTGTTCCATCTTACTATATTGTATTTTTCCCTCTAACACTCCCCACTGACCATTGTTCCATCACCCAATGCACCATTGTTTTCCCTAATTAATGATCCACTGACTTTTCATAATTTTTATAATTAGGCTCCCCATCTGTAAAACTTACCTCACTATATATTCTCACTTTAAAGTTAGACTTTCTATATTTTTCAGGTATTTTCTAGCTACCATAGTAAAATCTTACTGTATAGAAGCTCATGAGAGAAAAAAACTACAGTCCAGAAGTCACTGCAAGTTCCTTCTATCACTAACAGATATTTCCTAAGTAAGCTGTGCCCTAGTCCTATCCAACAACTACATCATTCTTCATTCAGTTATTCAAGAATTTAGTACATATTATGTACTTCAATCTGTAAAAATAGATAACTGAAAAAAATTCTTGATCTCATGTAACTCACTCTTGTATGCACAGAGATTAATTACATGCTCTCTGCCTTCCTATGCACATGACCACCCCCTCCCTCTACCTCTCCCTCTCCACCTCCAACTCCCACTCTGTCTCCCCTGTATTTTTTCACAGAATTTTTCCTAATGAAAGTCTTGCACTTCAAATTCTTTCTTGGAGTCAGTTTCCCAGAAGACTGAAAGTGGCAACCAGTATTGAGAGCAGACAAAGAAAATACTATAAAACCTCAACATAAAATGAAGTTATGGGATTAAGTCATTCACCACTTGACTGGTGGTAGACTCCATTCTAAATTGCATGAACTTCTGGCACAAAATAGTAATCCAGTTGCTAAATAATTCACCCATGGTAATCTGGAAAAATGTCCCAGTGGTGAGCAACACCCTTGCTAGCATGATGATTTTGGCATTTGAGAAAAACAGGGAAATAAGACATAGGATGACAGAGAAGATGACTTATTACTCAATTGCATTGACATCCTGATGAAAGATAACAAGAAATTCAGGATATTTAACAGTTAACAAACAGAAAGATGTTTGAGGCTAGAAAGGGCCATTTTGATAATTTACAGAGAGCTATTATCCCTAGAATGAGAGAACAGAAACAGCTAAAAAGCAAACTCAGAATCTTATATGAAGAGTAGAAGTACTCCAGATATGTTTAAGTGCTTAAGCAAGGGAAGTCTGTTAAGGTCAGGACACTGTTGGGAAAAACCTGAGGACCTGACACATAGTGTGAGGACATCTGGGTGGATGTTTTCAGAAATTCTGGCTTTCTAGACTTCCATTAATCCTTAGAGACTGTAGAGCTAGTCAGCCCTTCCCTTTTAAGAGCCAGAACTTTTCCTATGCAAAAAATCACTGCAGCAACCTCTCCTCTACAAAGTTAGAGGAGACCCCAAAAATCTACTAACACCTCTTTTCCTAATTATCAGACCAATAATTAGAGTTACATCTCTGCATAACCTCACATAGAATAATGATGGGCCTGAAAAGATTTTTTTAAAAAGACCAAACTCTGAAAGAAGCTGGAAGAAATAGCTGTTGTGTACTGGCAGGAGCCAAGAAAATACCTTTGAACTTGATATTGAGCGTACTTGATCAAGGGTGCTAGAACTAAGACAGGATAAGCAAGAATTTATTAAACTCTGAATACTTTCTTGGAATACAGATTTTAACACCTTGGTAAAGACTCCAGAGGTTGAATTAAATTATCTGTAAGAGTAGCTCTTAGAAATCTGGAGACAGAGGTGACTCACACTGAGCTAAGTTGAAATGCTAGAGTTACTATGGCAAAAAGTTGATTAAAAAAAAAAAAGTAAAGAGGCTGAATAAAGTAAGCTTTGTGGAATAAATATATGAAGCCAGAAGACTCAACAGAGGATTATGTTCCACAGGAGTGCCCAAAGGACACACAATTCACCAAGACCATAAGAAATGTGCCATGAGAATGGCACCAGCATTATTTAAGAAGGCCCTCAGTGGCTTTACTTGGCAGGCCAAGGATGATAGAAAGTAGTGATGGAGCACAGCTCATTAATAGGAATGGGGTTGAGGGAACCTGAAGTCAAAATGCAAGGTGGCAGTGCCTACCCATGAGAAGATGGAAGCTGCAAGTACCATAACAACTGGCAAGGCTGGAGGACAGGGCTTGACAGTGAAAACAGTAAGATGGTAACCAAAAACAAAATTGCATGCCATGGATAACAAATTTAAATATCTAAAAGATAGACTCTATCATATCTCTAGCCTTTGTAGAATCCGGATAGATGCTGCAGAATGCCTATGAGCTACTAAAAATTTACCAAGTAGAATAATATAGCATTATATAGTATAAAAATTTGGAAATCTCAGCTCTTTACATCGATCCATTATACTGATAACACCAAGTCAATCAGGCAGAATAAATGGAAGTCAATTCGTCCATTGTAGACCTTGGCAGGATACACATGTTCCAGGGCATGGGAGAAAAACTCTTCGAAGATTCACGGATCTACCATCGCCACAGAGTTATTTTGAAATCCAGTGATCAGAGGCATGAAGCAATATTCTACTTATGGTAAGATGAATAAGATGTCAAATTCCTAAACAAAACATTCACAAACAAACTCAGGGAATATTTTTTGGAAAATAAGTAAAACAAAAACCACTACATTGGTTATACTTATAGAATACAAGTTTGGTTTAATATTCTAAAATTGTTATAAATTATCACATTGATATGATAAAAAATAAAAACTATAGAACCATACAATAAGTGCTAAAAATCATTTTTAAAAATCAACATCTATACATGAAAAAAAATTCAGAAAATTAAAAATAGAATAAAACTTCTTACTATAATAAAGGATATATCTTTCCCTTGAGAGCAGAAATAAGGAAAAGAATGACTATATTAAATATTAATTCTATCCGTCATTGCAAGAGAAGATCATAGCTGGTAAATTAAGTCAAGAAAAAGATAATAAAAGATGTAAGGGAAAAATAAAGTTGTTTCTGTTTGTAAATGGTATCACTGTATATGTAGATGTTCTAAGAGCATTTACAGATAAAACTATTAGAATTAAGAAATGAATTTAACATGGTTACTTTATATTCACTGATGGAAGATCAATATAAAATGTTTAAAAAGTGTATATATGATATAAAAGAAAAAATAAAGTAAAAAGTTTAAAAAGTAACAATTTAAAAATAAAATGCCAAGATTCATACTATTTTTAATATCAACCAAAACATCAGTAGTCAATGAAACCAAAAAAATTTGCATGAACTTGAGATAAAAATTTACAAAAACTTACTGAAATCCCGCGCCTTTGGGAGGCTGAGGTGAGTGGACTGCCTGAACCCGCAGGTTCGAGACGCGCCTGGGCAACTTGGCAAGACCTCATCTCTACAATAAATCAAAAAATTAGCCGGCATGGTAGCGTGCGCCTGTAGTTCCAGCTACTTGGAAGGCTGAGGTGGAAGGATCGCCATAGCCCAGCGGGTCGAGGCTGCGGTGGCCAGGAGTGGCCACTGCACTCCAGTCTGGGCGACAGAGTGAGACTCCAACTCAAAAAAAAAAAAAACTTACTGAAAAAATAACATATTTAAAGAAATTAAAGACCTCAGTACATGAAGAGTTATAAAAAGTTTATGAATTGAAGACTCAATATAGTAAATTCAATATTCCTCAGATTGATCTATACATACAATGCAATCCTAATTAAAATCACAGCAGGATATTTTTCAAGTTCACAATATAATTTTTAGAGCTTCTGGACTGCTGAGTACATGGAGGTGCCTGGAGGGTAGCACATTCAGAAAGTCCTATGGAAGCTCCATGATTTCCCCTTGTCTTGTTCTATGTATCTCTTCATCTACTGTTGATCTATATTCTTTATCATAGCCCTTATAGTAAACCAGCAAATGTAGGTGAAAAAAATGTACATGGAAATTCAAAACACTAAATGTAGTCAAGGCAATCTTAAAAAATTACTAAGTTTTAAACTTATTATTAGACTTATGTATTAGACTTACATAATACACTTATTATGGAACTATAGTAATTAAGATAATAAGATAAACTGACCAAGGGAAGATAATAAGAAAATTTAGAAACTGATTCACATATGGTTTGTAACACAGGTGACACCACAATGAACTAGAGAAACCATGTGTCTTTATAAGAGTAAAGTAAATAGTGCTGGGTCAATTATAATATCTATCCAAATGGAAGGAAAATTCATTTTGAGTCTACTCCTTTCACAAAGCTTTTAAAAGAAAACACAGAGGAATATTTTAATGACCTTAGGTAGGCAAACAAATTTTTAACAGGATACAAAAAACTAAGAAGTGAAAAACAATTCACAAAATGAAGGAGTTCACTTCAGTGGATCTATCCAAGAAATTGTAGTAAGAAATCTTAAAAACCAACAAGACAAAGACAATGTAATAGAAAGTTGGCAAAAGACTTAACGAGTTACATCAGAAAAAAGGAACTGTAAAGGACCAATAAACACAACAAGTGTTTCAACCTCATTTGTCATCAGTAAAATGTGATAACATACCATTACGTATTTACCACAACAGATAAAATTAAGAAAATTGATAAAACAAGATGAAGGCAAGCACGATGAGTAATCAGAATGGTTTGTCAGAGTCTAAACTGGTCCAAACACTTTGGACAATTAATTGTCAATGTTATTAGAGTTGATCATGCATATACCCTATGTGCAACAATTCTACTGTGAATAAAAACTAAAATAATGCATAAGTATACATTTCAAAAGAAATGCAACAACAAAAATTATAAATAATTCAATCATCAACAATAGAATACAAAAATCAATTCTGAAAAATTCATATAGTAGAATAGAAGGAAAAAAATGCTATTGCTAAAAATAACAACATGGATGGATCTCAAAAATATAATATTGAGGTTTTTTTCCAAGTGCAGAAACAAAAGACTATACATTGTATTTTATATATAAATGTTGTATTTTGCATAAACATAAAAAACTTGACCAAAACTTATGTTTGGCATTTAAAATCATGATAACAGTTGCCATTAGGCAGATGGAGTTCTGTAAGGAAAGGATGAGCTGGCTGCTTCTGGAATATTGGTAGTGTTCTATTTTATTTCTTTTAAATCTGAGTAGATGCTACATGTTTGCCACATAGAATTCATCATGCTAGGCCCTTTCAAGTTGTGCAATTTTTAGTATGGATGCTATAGTCAAATACTAAGATAACTTTAAAAACAAAACAAAAAAATCAGCATATACTCTGGTAAACAAGAAATGCCTTTCAGATGTCCTTTAAAATATCAGGCAGTCATACCTGAGATCTTGACTTAGGTCTTTGCCCCAGATTCACATTTGCTAACCCCCAAAATGATGTCACTTTCTCAGTAGTATAGTCACATTCTATAGGTGGGTAAGAAATGGTATTTTAGTCAAATGCTTTGTTTTGCAATGTAACCAACAACTTGCATAACATGGTGAAATGCTTTCTGCTATGTGCACTTCTGGAATGTCTTGCCAAGCAAAATGATTGAAGTTTTCTATTCAGGAGAAAGTTTTTCCTGAATGGAAATGCATAATTTGGGTTTAATAAGACATTTCAACCTAAGCTGTACATACAAATGTGCACTTTCTCTTTTCCTTGTGTTTACAGCATGAGATAAGCTGTAGACCAATTTTATGTAGCTATTTTATATGCAAATAAGAGGTTATTTTTGCATGTTTTCAATTTTATAGGAGACAGGCAAGAGAATTTAAAATAATGCAATTTCCCACTCTAGTTGGAGTAAGAAATCTTAAAAACCTTTTCTATGCAGTTCATTCTGTTTTCTGTGGCATCTTTATCTCTTGACAACTGCTGAAAAATATTTAAACATTAAGGTTTAAGAAATCAATACAATTTTATAAATAATTTTAGACTGAACTGTGCTCATATTTGCTTTTTTGAGCATGATTTGAAATGGTCACTTAAACCTCTTCCTCCATCCAAAAGCAAGAAGCATCCTCCATATGGATAAAGTTCCAGATTTTTAGGCTCTCCATAAGGACAGATGTGAAAATGCTCCTATGTCAATGATAAGTCAGGTCCGTGATGAAGTTCACATCTGTCTGCATAAGATGAGGATGAGAAATTTATTTATTGAGTGGCATTAATGGCCACTCAAGGAGTCAAGAGAGTTCTGACATGAACAGACTTCAAAGCCCAGAAACAGAGCTTTGTTTTTGGCAAAATGGACAGATTTGGAAGGAGTCATAGGTCTGACAGAGCTAATACAGAGAGCATGCTGTTGATCCAATGATTCTCCAGCAGGAACAAAATCTGTCTTGGCCAGTGGCACATGGAAGGAGCCAGTAGCCATTAGGCAGAGGCTCAAGTAAGCAGGTGGTTTTTGTCAGTGGAAGGTCTACAAGTGGACAAAGCAGAGCGAGGGGTGGAGGAAAGGGCAATAAGTACACAATAGGTAGAGGTTTGGCCCAGCAGTCTACATGGATGTTGTGTGGCAGCAGGACGTAGAAACTGGAATTCCACAAGACTGCTGCCCTGAAATGATTGAACAGAAGGCAGTATCCAAAATCAAGAGGAAATAAAGTTCTACACAGATTGACCAAAATCTACTCGTTAGAACTTCAGTAAAAGGCCAGAGCAGAACAACCATTAGTTCTTATCATGTGCTACTCACTAAAGTTTTTTCAAATCCTTCAAAAAGTATCAGGTCTGATGGAGGGGAGGTAGCCAGGGGGATTGCTGGAAGTCTCCAGCTCTGAATTCTGGGGATGCTGTAACAAGAAGCCAAACAGGCTGTGTAGAGGGACGGAGTATAAAGGACTGAAAAAGAACAGGTCATGGTTAGCCTCAGCGTTTTCATCTGGAAAGCAGAGAATAATATAAATGTAAAGTAGATACAGCACATAGTTAGAACTTCAAGGATGGGAATGAACCAGGCTTTTCGGCTACTCATGGAAATGTTAAAATGTCCAAGGGTAGCTTCTAAACTTAGGAGCTTTTCAACAGCTTATGGACAGTGTGACAATAATAACAGCTCACATTCATTGAGTATTTATTATGAGCCAATTGCTATCTTAAGTTTATTATACATATTATCCCTTTTAATCATCTCAATATTGTGAGGTTTGTAGTAGTATCAATTTCATTTTAACAGTTGCAGAAGCCAAAGAACAGGGAAGTTAAGTGACTTGCCCAAGGTCACACATTAGTTATTGGCAGTGCCAGAATTTGAACACAGGTTCACACTTATAGTTTATAGCTCACACTTATAGTTTACTTATGCATAATACCATACTTTCTCTATGGGAGAAAAAAAAAGTAAAGAAACCCATGTAAAAGCCACAGTCAGTTCACTCAATGCCTACCAAGAGCATCAGTGGTAACACATAACAGACATATAAAGTTGTTACAGCATAGCAGCACCTTTTTTATGTAATTGTCTCTAGTCATCAATTTCCTGACTATACTCCTGGCAAGTAATTCTGTCAGCACAGCCATAGCAAGAACAGGGAGTTTATGGCCAGAGACTTTATTGCCCAGTATGAGCAATGGTGGTATGTGATCAGCATCATTTCTGGGTTATATTCCTCTCTGGTGCTCAGACATAAGCAGCAGCTGCATTGTTTCCCTTTTGATCTGTAAATTCCAGGGTGTCCAAAGTCTACATAGATTGTATAACCTACCCATGAAAACTTCAAATATCAATTTATGCCCCCAGGGATCTGGAAGATTTAAATGTGATTTCCAAAGATATACATGGTACTTGAAAAGATTTTCTATGGTAATCATGCAAGATGAAATAAAAAAGCAACAGCCTGGCACTCTGATATATCCACCATGTATTTAATATGCTTTTATGTAATTCTTTTTAGTTTTATATAAGTAATTCATGCTCATTTTAGAAAAATTAGAACATTTTAAATTTACCTAAAATATTACCAATCAGGAGGGGATCCAATATGGCCACCATGGAACAGCAGATCACTGCCTTCTCATCAAGCAAGGTAGAGAATAGGGACCCAGTCACCAATAGGCTAAGACACTCCAGACACTTTTGGAAGGTCTCTTTGAATACACAGAGGCCAGAAAGTGACAGCAGAAATGGGAACCCTGGTGCCCAATCCCCTACTACGTGCCAGGCTTGCACAGGAACAAAAGGCCTGCCTGTGAATGATAGTGGGTAAGTGATCCTATGATACTTTTTTGGATCAGTTCACCTCTTCTCTGCCATGTGTGAGTCCTGGTCAGGGCACAGAGGCAGGCAACTGGAGCCCAAGTAGAACGGGGAACAAAACCTGCACTAGGTCAGCTGCCAAGTTTAGCTTCTGCCAGGAGAGTCCAGTGGCCTCCCAGGCAGGGAAAGCACACCTGCAGAGTGAACCCAGCTGGAACCCGCTGCCAACAACTGGTGACTATCATTCCATTCAGATCAGAAAAAATCACCTCCAAGCCCTTTGTGCCTAAAGGACATAACCCTCTTTCCTGTGGCAAAGAACTTGCTCTTTTTCAAGAGCAGAGTGCAGAGGGAGCAACACAGGTGGGGAGGTAGGAAGCCCTCTGGGCTGAAAACTGCAGATGGGGGGGCACACTCTTACCCACTCTCTGCAGAGTGCTAACAACAAGGGCTGTAAACTAACCCAACTAGATTAACAGTGGTAACAAAAATCTACAGTAGAGAAAGCTGCCACAAGGTGGAGCAAGGAGCAGAAGTAACCACCCTTCCTTCTCTCACTAAGTGACCTGTTTTGAACAATAGAAAGGGTCCCAGAACAGAGGGTCATTGACTAGCTTCAGAGCAACAAAAATTAAGAGGAATAATAGAGAGGAAAGAAAGGCTTGCCACAAATGAGGAAAAAAGTCAATGAAAAAACATGGGCAACTCTCAGAAACCTAAAGAGACAGCACTGAAAAAAGCAGCTACCAGAGCACAAAAAATAAAAACCCTCCAGAATGACCTGCCCCAGGTGACAGTCACAGAAATCAGAAAGTTGATTACTAAAATGAACAGAGAGAATCAAGACAAATTAGAAGCAAAACTCATCAAAGACATACAGGAAGTAAAAGTGGAGTTGGCCAGTTTCAGAAAAGCCCATTCTGAACTAATGGAAATGAAGAATTTCATCCTAGAAATTAAAAATATAGTAACAAGATAGGGAGCAAGATAAACCAAGCAAAAGGAAGAACCTCAGAACTTAAAGATCAAAATATGGAATTAACCCAGTCTGTCAAAAACATAGAAAAAAAGCTCAAAAAGGAGAAAAGCCTCTGAGAGATGTGGGACCAGGTCAAGAAGCAAAATCTACACCTGATTAGTATCCCTGAAGCAGAAACTGAGAACACCATGGAACAAGTATTCCATGAGGTATTCTAAGAAAATTTCCCACATCTTGCTAGAGAGGTGACCCTTCAAGCACATGAGATTCAGAGAACCCCTGGAAGGTATTACATGAGAAGACCATCCCTAAGACACACAGTAACATGCTTTCACAAAGTAAGTATGAAAGAAACAATCCTAAAGGCAGCTAGAGAAAATGGTCAGACTACCTACCAGGGAGGATCCATCAGAATGTCTCTAGACTTATCTGAATAAACATTGCAAGCCAGCAGGAGGGGTCCTAATTTTTAATGTTCCTAAAGACAAGCAATTCCAGTCAAGAATTTCCTACACTACCAAGCTAAACTTCATCAGTGATAGAGAATTAAGATCCTTCCTGGACATTCAACCCCTAAGAGAATATGCCACCTCCATATCAGTCCTTCAGAAGATGCTTAAGAATGCGTTGAACACTATTCAGTAAATGGGGTGCTGGGAAAACTGGTTGACCATGCACAGAAGAATGAAACAGGATCCCCATCTATCACTATACACAAAAATCACTCCAAATGGATCAATGACCTAAATGTAAAATCTCAAACTTTAAGAACCTTAGAAAATGCACGAGACACCCTTAAAGAAACTGGAACTGGCAACCAATTCCTGATCAAAAGTGCCCAAGTACCCATGCCATAAGAGATAAGATAGACAAGTGGGACCTCATCAAACTGAAAACTTTTTGCAAAGCGAAGGAAACCATCAAGACAGCGGGGAGATAGCCCATGGAATGGTAAAAAAATATTTGTCAACTGTATATCTGACAAAAGCCTAACATTCAGGATCTACAAGGAACTCAAACATGCTGAACGGACAAAACAAACAACCCATTAAAAAAAGTGGGCAAAAGACATGAATAGTTACTTTTAAAAGGAAGACATATGAACATTCAACAGATACATGAAAAAATGCTCAGCCTCACTATCACCATATAAATGCTAATCAAAGCCACATTGAGATACCACCTAACTCCAATTAGAATGGCCATCATTAACAAAACAAAAAAACAACAGATCCATGCAAGGTTGCAGAGAAAAGGGACGTGCACAGTTATGGGAATGTAAACTAGTTCAACCTCTATGGAAAACAGTGTGGCAATTCCTAAAAGAACTAGAAAGTGACCTTTCATATGACTTAGCAATCATATTTCCCCCTTCTGGGAAAATATGTGGAGGAACTTAAATCACTCTACAAAAAAGATACTTGTACATGCATGTTTATTGCAACACTATTCACAGTAGCAAAAACATGGAACCCATTGAAACTGGACTCGATAAAAAAATGTGGCACATATGCATAATGAAATATTGTGCAACAATAAAGGAAGACAAAATTATGGAATTCACATCAACTTGGATGGATTTAGAGTCTATAATATTCAGTGATCCATCACAGAAAAAAATAACTACCACTTGTCCTCACTCATAAGTGGACCTTGAACATTTATCATAATACTATAAGAAAGGGGTTGACAATAGTAATATACTGCCAGGAGAGCAAGGGGAGTACACAACATCAATAAGGATAACTGATCTCAAACCAAGCAAAGTGCGGATCAAAGGAAGGCCCAAACTTTACCTGTACAGTGACTACTTGTATACCTAATCCTGAATTTTACCCCACATCTTTAAAATAAAAAAATTAAATTAAAATAAAATTAACTCAGAGTGTTTACACATGTTATAGAAAATAAATATTGGAACAACAACAACAACAAAAAGAATGTGTTGAACAAAGGGGAAAAAAGGAATGGTCAAGCAGTCATACCCATCACAAAACTACAAGCAAACACAGAGTTAATAGAGCATATGGAGCACTCACAAAAATGAAAAT
This sequence comes from Carlito syrichta, assembly GCF_000164805.1. Lineage (NCBI taxonomy): Eukaryota > Metazoa > Chordata > Mammalia > Primates > Tarsiidae > Carlito > Carlito syrichta. The sequence continues at coordinate 176,437 of NW_007257088.1, read as the reverse complement.
ACACACATATATAAATACAAAAGTAAAAAGGAAAAGCAACACCCTGTGATCACTGTGACAGGGATAAACTCTCACATTTCAATAATCAATTTGTACATGAATTGACTGAATGCACCACTGAAAAGACATAGAATAGTAAACTGCATGAATAAGCATGATCAAACAATCTGCTGAATCCAGGAAACTCATCTCACTGTAAAGGATACTCACAGGCTCAAAGTTGGGGGATGTAAAACTGTCTTTCAGGTAGATAGAAAACAGAAGAGAACAGGAATAGTTACTTGGGTATCAGACAAAGCAGACTTCAAAGTATCATAAGTTAAAAAGGACATGGAAGGATACTGCATAATGCAAAAGACTCAATCCACCAGCAAGAAATATCCATCTTACATACATATGCATTCAACACAAGAGCACCAGGTTTTATAAAACAACTACTAAATAAACTAAGAGAGGACACTGACTCTCACACAATCATAGTTGGAGACCTAAATACACCAGTAACAGCTCTAGATAGATCATTGAGGCAAAAAAACAACAAGGAGATCTGAAACCTTAATGCAATGCTTGATCAAATGTATATAATAGACATCTAGAACACTTCACCCAACATCTACAGAGTATACATTCTACTCATTCAGCACATGAAATATACTCCAAGATTGATCACATTCTCAGAAATAAATCAATCATCAAGCATGAACAAATTTCAAAAGGTTGAAATAATACCATGTATCCTTTCAGATCACAGTGGAATTTAAATAAATATCACCATCAACAAAATCCCCCCCAAACACAAAAAGACATGGACTCTGAGCAACATACTGCTGAACAACTTTTGGATCAAAACAGAAATAAAAATTTCCTGGAAACCGACAAACAAACACACATCTTATCAGAACCCCTGGGATGCCATGAAAATAGTCTGAAGAGGAAAATTCATAGTACTGCACACACACATCAAGAAAACAGAGAGATTACATGTAAACAACCTAATATTGCACCTAAAGAAGCTGGAAAGGCAAATCTTCTCAATTCTAATCTTCAGAAGAAGAATCCAGATAAAATCACAATTGTAGGACATAGAAGACAAAACTATCATAGAAAAGCTCAACAAGACAAAAAGGTGATTCTTCAAAAGGATAAATAATATTGATGAGTCCCTGACCAGACTGACTAAAAAAAAAAGATAGAGAAGGTAAAAACAAACACAATTAGAAACATAAAAGACAAAGTCACAACTCACCCTGAAGAAATTCAAAGGATTATCAAGTATTACTATGAATAATTGTATGCAAACAACTTCAAAACCTAAAGGAAATGAAGGACTCTCTGCTATCACACAACCTTCCAAAGTTGAAGCAACAAGAAATTGAAACTCTAAACAGGTACAATTGACTCAGTCATAAAAAATCTCCCCACTAAAAAAAAAAGCCCTGGACTAGATGGCTTCACAACCTTGAGTACCTAGGCATAGAACCTTGAGTACCTAGGCATAGAAGAAGCAGTAAGAGCCATCTATGATAACCCTACATCCAACCTTTTTTTCACTGGGCAAATCTGGAAGCATTCCCCCTAACAATGAGATAAGGCAAGGATGCCCACTGTTACGCCTCCTGTTCAACATAGTGCTGAAGTTCTAGCGAGAGCAATCAACCAAGCAAAAGAAGAAAATAGAGGGTATCCAAATAAGAAAAAAAAGAAAGTTAAGCTATCCCTCTTTGTGGACAATATGATTCTATACTTGAAACCCCTAGCAGTCTGTCAAAAGCCTCCTCACACTGATAAACAACCTTAGTGAAATCTTGAGCTACAAAATCAATGTGCAAGACAGTTGCATATCTATGCATCAACAACAGGCAAAGAACCAAATAAAAAGCATAATCCCATTCACAATAGCCACAAAAAAATGAAATACCTTGGCATCCACCTAGCCAGAGAAGTGAAAGACCTTTACAATGAAAACTACAAAATGCTGCCCAAAGAAATCAAGGATGACACAAACAAATGGAAAAACATTCCATGTTCATGGATTGGAAGAATCAATATTGTCAAGATGTTCATCCTACCCAAGGCAATCTACAGATTCAATGCAATACCCTTCCAATTACCAACATCATTTTTCTCAGACTAGAAAATGACAATACAAAAATTCATATGGAAATCCTCAGCAAAAAGAAAAAAAATGGGAAATATCATACTTCCAGACTTTAAACTTTATAACAAGGCTATAGTAACCAAAACAGCCTGGAACTGGTACAGGAATAGGCACTTAGATCAATGGAACAGGACAAAGATTCCAGAAGCAAAAACATGTCACTCAATCAACTCATCTTTGACAAAGTCACCAATAACAATTCCTGGAGAAGGGAGACCATATGTGGAAAAAGGTGCTGGGGAAACTGGCTGATCATATGCAGAAGAATGCAACAGGACCCCTACCTATCACCATATGTAGAAATCAACTCAAAATATATCAAAGATCCAAATACAAAAATCTCAAACTATAAGAATCCTAGAAGAAAATACAAGAAACACCCTTATGCACATTGGAGTAGGCAACAAATTCTTGACCAAGACCCCAGAAGCAAATGCCATAAAAGCTAAGATAGACAAGTGAGACCCCATCAAACTGAAAAGTTTTTGCATGGCAAGGAAACTGTCAAGAGAGTAAAGAGGCCACCCACAAAATGGGGGTGGGGAAATTGTAAATTATGCATTTCCAGAATCTACAAAGAATTCAAATAAAGTAAAACGAAAGAAACAAACAGTCCCATTAGAAAGTGGGCAAAGGACATGAACAGACACTTAAAGGATGACATACATAAAGCAGTCAACAGGTGCATGAAAAAACTGCTCAGCCTCACTAGTCATCAGAGAAATGCAAATCAAAAGTACAATGAGACCACCTAACTCTAGTAACGATGACTGTCATTATGAGTCAAAAAACAACAGATGCTGACATAGGTCTGGAGACTTCTACACTATTGGTGGGAGTGCAGGCTAGTTCAATTGCTTTAAAAAGCAGTGTGGTGATCCCTAAAAGAACAAAAAAATTGACCTTCCATATGATCCAGCAACTCCTCTCCTGGGAATATACCTGAAACATAAATTGTTTTACATTAAAAAAAAAAAAAACCCTGCTCACGTATGTTTATTGCTGCACTATTCACAATAGCAAAAAGTGGAACAATCCTACTACCCATCGAAAATGGACCAGATAAAGAAAATATGATACCTATACATGGTGGAGTATTATAAAGCCATAAAGAAAAACAAAATCATGGACCTTGCAGTAAATTGGATGGAATTCGGGACTGTAATACTAAGTGAACTATCACAGATATAAAGACCTGAATACCACATATTTTTACTCATAAGTGGGCTCTGAGCATCAGTCATATGAACACAAAGGAGGGATTGGCCGTTACTGGGCATTGCTAGGAGAGGAAGAGAGAGAGGAGAGTGGGGACACGTGACAACACAAAGGGTTCCTGGTCTACTACCATGGGGAGTGAAGGCCAGCTAGAAGTCCAGACTTCACCTATGTGCAGCATACTTGCGTAATCAAGTCTTACTTATACCCTACATCGCTATAATAAAATAAAAATTTTAAATAAAATAAAGTATTACCAACCAGAGATAGTCATTATAAATACTTTGTTGTGGAGCTGTCTAGAATATAGTCCTAGTCATTTAACTTTTAGCAAAAATAGAAATACATTTATCTTATTGTATAACCTACTGCTACTGCCTTTCCCGTTTAGCAATAGTATTAGTATTTTTCCATGTCCCATATAGAATTGTATTTTTAACAGCTACATATTTTTATTTTGTTTAATAATTTATTTCACTACTCCCCTAGTGTTGGGAATTTAGGCTATTTTCCTTATTATTTATGAGTGTGTCTTACATTTAGCATTTTAACCTTTATTTTGTTATACAGAAATGTTGTTATCCAGTTTCTAGTTTGCCTTTTAACTTTATTTAGCTTTGCATTCAAGAGTTTGTTTCTAATTTTTTATGAGTAAACTTGCATGAACATTTCAAAATTCTGTTTTGCTGAGGAAGAATTTTAAAAACACCCTCCATCCCAGAATCACATAAATATTGGTGGGCATTTTCCACCAACATTTGTATGACTTTTCTCATTTAATATGTTTGTGAAGAAGTAAATTAATATAAACTTTATATCACAAATCACATTTTTAAGAAAACTGCTAGATCATTTGTTTTCTAAAAGAATACTGTGGCTGATAGAAATGCAAACTAATTCAACCTCTATGGAAAACAGTGTGGCAATTTCTAAAAGAACTAGAAATTGTCCATATAACCCAGCAATCCCTCTACTGGGAATATACCCAAAGGAACTCAAATCATTCTACAAAAAAGATACCTGCACATGCATGTTTATTGCAGCATTATTCACAATAGTAAAAACATGGAACCAACCATGCTGGCCATCAAAAACTGAACTGGATTTTTAAATTGTGGTACATATACACAATGGAATATTATGCAGCTATAAAGAACAACAAACATATGGACCTCGCAGCAACTTGTGTGGATTTAGAGTCTATAATACTCAGTGATCTATCACAGAAAAAAAGAACTGAGCACCACATGTTCTCACTCATACGTGAACCCTGAACATTTACCATAATACTATTAAAAAGGTATTGACAGTAGCAAAATACTGCCAGGGGAAGGAAGGATGACACACATCAATAAGGGTACCTGAACTCAAGCCAGGCAAAGAGAGGACCAGAGGGAAGCCCATACTTTACCTGTATGATGACCACTTGTATACCTAATCCTGAATAGTACCCCACATCTTTAAAAGAAAAAAAAAGCAAAGCAAAAGAATACTGTGATGTAAAAAATAGCTGGACATAGTAGTGCACATCTGTAGTTCCAGTTACTCGAAAGGCTGAGTTGGAAGGATCGCTGGAGCCCAAAAATTCGACATTGTGGTGGCCATGAGCCTGTATGCCACGTACCCCAGCCTGGGCGAAGGAGTGAGACTCCAACTCAAAAAAAAAAAAAAAAAAAAAAAGAATATTGTGATGAATCTGCTTCTCAGAAGAAAAAGTCTTTGTTTATTACAAAAACTGAAAGAAGAATATATTAGAGTTTCTTCTGTAAAATGAAGGGTTTGTATTACATTTCTCTAGAAGTTGATAGAATTATACTACACAAAGACATGGAAATATTATTTTCAGTGTTGACATTCAGGTTGGACTTCCTGAGACTAGCAAGCACATCCATGCTCTGCTCCAGTTCTGAGGACTGGCTTCAAGTCATCCATTCTCTTTCCTGTATCCAGGGTGTCTTGGAGGACACTGCATCTTCCCATCAACTTATTCTTTTTTTGTTGTTTTTTTGTTTGTTTGTTTGTTTAGGGGTTTGATTTTTTAGTTGGAGTCTCACTCTGTTGCCCAGACTGTAGTGCAGTGGCCACTCCCGGCCACCGCAGCCTCGACCTGCTGGGCTCCGGCGATCCTTCCACCTCAGCCTTCAGAGTAGCCGGAATTACATCAGAAAGTACACTGGACAAAAAGATAAAATAAATGTCATAACTGCTATTCTTAACAATAGTACTACATTTTCCAAGCCATGTAATCTGAATACAGAGATTTTTTTAAAGTAGCAGCTCAGAAATCTGGCATGTAACGTGCAAACTGCAAAACCTTAACAAGATTCTGCGTGCCTTTTCTTTCACTGATTTCATGTCTAAAGCTATATTTTGAGGTCCTACGATGCTTCCACAATTAAACATTAATAAGTTTAACTTTCATGCATTATTCCATGGCCACCTTTATGAAGTCAATCAACAATATCACTAACTTTCCAGTTTAAGACGTTTCTCCCCTTGGAAGAATCTGTTCATTACAGTAGTTAACAACCACTCAGTTAGCAAAGAGCCCTAAGACAAGGCCAGGGACAAGTTAATGGTGTAACAAATCAGTCGTTAAGCTAAATGGTCAGTTTGCACAGTACAGTATTATTGCTTTATTGAACCCAACTTAAAGATTTACAGCAGTTACATTTTATTCCAGGTACAAGATGCACAAATGAAATACAGAGGGGTGCAGTTTTGTTTTATACTGCTTTCATTAAGAACCCAATTGCACGGCAAAATCAGTTAGTATATATCTCGTTCCATGTGACAGCCAATTTTCCACTGAGATTGGAAACTCGTGGAGCTTTTTAATCCTTGATCTCACTCTGGTAGTACAAGGGGAGGGAGTTATAGCATGTTTTAAAATTGTGTAAAGTAAAGCATTGGCGGAAACAAGCACTTATCCCTGGCTCCTGGACAACGGAACTTCTCTGGATAAACGGTGCATTGCTTTGACTCCAGATCTGCTTTGAGGATGAAATATGTTTGGGATATACTTGTTGGACCAACATATTAAGGTATTTTTTTTTCAGAAAAATATATGTAGTATTACAAATATCTGTCACCAGAATAACCTATGACATAATCAACGTGACCATCTAAGTACCAAAGTTGATTTCAGCATGATTCATTTAGCTTTTTTTGGCATGTCTGTACTATGTACCAAGTACTTTCAAACTTTCACCTAAGAATATAGCAGGTAAAAATCCCTATGGGGTTTCCATTCTTGTGGAGAAGATAGATTTCAAAAACAATAAATATGTAAAACAAGATAATTTTTCAGTAATAAGTGCTAATAAAGAAAATAAAATATGTTCCAGAAGAGTGGATGGGTGGAAGTCAACTGCTCATGTAAGCAGTGGAGAACTGCAGAAAATCAATCAATCAAGAGCTCTATAAGTAAAAAGAAAGATAAGTATTTCACTGAAAACATACAAAATACAGTTTCACATACTTTCAAAGCCCTATCTGCTGCTTTTTAGCTTCTCTTTGCAAACCTTCTTTCAGTTCAGAACAGGAAGAATACAGTCAGAGATTAAAGCTTAATTAGAGTTTAGGGATAGTGTGTGCTTAAGATACCTGCTCAGTGCCCAGCACGATGTGCAACGTACTTTTTATGGTGATAATAGCAATGATGAAAAAGGTCAGAATAGCTGGGGTTTGGAAATAATTGCTTGGTTCAGATCTATAAAAAGCTATTAAATAAGTCCTACAGAGGATAACACATTTTGTTATGTTATAAGAGCATAAAGGTAGAAGTTCTCCGACTTACAGACTAATTCTGGATCTCAGCTTAATATCACCTAACATATTTATGTTACACTTGTACAAAACCACAAACTGACTTTTAATTTATTTAGTGGGACTAAAATACCACAAGATAAACTATTAGACCTTGGGCATGAGTGTGTGTGTGTGTGTGTGTGTGTGTGTGTGTGTGTGTGTTTGTGTGTGTAATGGCATCTGACAATCTTAAATTTCCCAGACTAGTTACTTATAAGTCAGTAACAAGGAAGAAAATATTTCAGAAAGTCTGTGTTCAAATGTATTCAAATGTACACATACTATTTGAAACATTTTAAGAATGAATTATTTTAGTATTGAATTATTTCAGTTTTATATTATGATTGGCAAGGTAGACTCTTGCTTTGACAATATAAAGACTATGTAAGACTTGTGAGATCATGTGTAGCTCAGATCATAAGGTATATTTGCATAAATGTAAATGACAGCATTTGAGGATTCTTTTGTTTCTTCCTCCATTGGTACTTTTTCAAATACAGATTGACAATGTTTCCACACTAATTAATCCATTTACTAAAACTGGCACAGCAAAACAAAACCCTTTGTCCTTGCCCTCATGAAACTCACTGAAAGATAAACGAGAACTTCCAGCCATAATTCTACTGGCTTTTGCAGTGGAAGGGAGGAGTATCAGTGAGGGTACCAGCAGGGCACATGGCATGCTTTAAAAAGTGACTCAACAGAGTGTAATGGATGGTGCATCTTACAAACGTGGGGGCAAGATTAAGGGAGAACAATAAGGGGCCACAAAGCAACCGGGTCTTAGCAGCAGCAGGAAAAATTTCCACTAGGCTTGAAAGGGCAAGAGACGTGTATTCGTTTTCTGCTGCTGCCGGAAAAAACAGATCACAAACTTGGTGGCTTAAAACAACAGAACTTATTTCTCCTATAGTTCTGAAGGCCAGATGTCCAAAGTGAATCCTACAGAGCTAAAATCAAGGTGTTGGTAGGGATGCTCTCCCCCAAGAGGCTCTGAGGGAGAATTAATTTCCTTGCTTTTTCCAGAATCTAGAGCTACCTTCCATGCATTCAGAAGCTCATGTTCCCCTCCTCCATCTTCAAAGCCAGCAGGGCAGCATCATTTCTCTCTGATGCTGCTCCTATCACACTGCTTTTTTCTCTTCTCTGTATAGCCAAATGCCCCCTCTACCTCCCTCTTTTTAGGATAGGATACTTATAATTATATTTAGGTCCCAGCTAGATGATTCAGGGAAAACTCAAGAACCTTAACTTAATCGCATCATTAAAGATTTGTTTTCCATATAAGGTAAATGAGATTCATGGGATTAGGACTTAGATATCCTTGGGGACCATTACTCAAGTTGCCACAGGGAGAAATCTGGGGCTGTTAGTGGATCTTGGAAGACATGTAACAGTAGGAAAAGACTGTGGACAGGAGATGTGGTCTGTGGTAGTAGAACACAGCCACCATCAAGAGATAGCCAAATCATAAGAGAGTTTAAGGAATACGTAACCCAACCTCTCTCTTTTCCCACCCCCCAGTTTCTGCCAGTGCCTTCCATCATTCATACCCGAGTAGAATTTAGAGGGCAAGGAAGGTCACACAATGTAGTCCTTAAATCAGCCTCCTGGTACACAGAAAAGTGTAGAGGAGGCTAAAGAGTGGACTCAAGAATAAAATAGGGAATATCCAGCAAAGATGTGTACCAGAAGGAAGTTGACAATAGTTCTGAGCCCACGAGGAATGCAGCAAGATGCTAGGAAGACAAGGACGAGATTATTATCGTTAAAAAAAAGCCCTAACCAAGCAGCCTGATTTCAGAGAAGTGAGGTACAACTCTGCATCCTGGAGACTGGTATATTATTCTAGAGGTAAGGAAATAATTAACTGAGGAAAGGAAATAATCTGAACTCAATCAGATTTTAACTCTGCAAGACTCATTCCACGGTTTCAAAAATTTAGCCAGGTTTTTCAACTACAGGTTGAATATCCCTTATCTGAAATGCTTAGGACCAGAAGTACTTTGGATTTCAGATTGGCAGGGAAAGGAGTGCGAATTTGAGAATATTTGCATTATACTTACCATTTAAGCACCCCAATCCAAAATCAAAATTGCTCCAATGAGCATTTGCCGTGAGCGTCGTGTTGGTACTCAAATAGTTTCATATTTTGCAGCATTTTGCACTTAAAACTTTCAGTTTACAGATATTCAACTTGAGTGACTTGCAGTTTACAAAGGAAAAAAACATTGTGATGTTAATTTGGTGAGAAGTACCCACTTCCTTTCTCCTTGGTTTGGATAAAGTTGTCATAAAGGCAGCATAGCATTTACAACTTTCTTTTTATTCTTGAAATATTTAAGCTGAAATTGAGAAGGATGAGCTCGAGGAAAGCAAAACTTTATTTCAGTGACTTTAATGCCAAAAATCAACTTGCCTACATCAAGGGCTGAATTAGTGTCATCTCTAACCTAACATCTCTGCAGATAATTCAGTGTTTGCTCCTCAAAGCTGTAAAACTCTGAAGATAATTGACTTTGGTGGTTTCTATTTAACTGGCCATGATATGATGATCCAGAGTAAAGGTACTAAACTGTTGAGCAAGGCCTAATAAAAAGAAATGGTATGATAAAAAGTACATAATAAATTAAATATTAACATTTTGGAGAAAAATAATCATTGCAACTTGTTATAGATAGTAGGAATTTTAGAGACTACCTTATGACAACTCTATTTTAGAAGTTAATTTATAAATCTATTTTTTGGATAGAAGAGTAGAGAGTTATGAATTAAAACAACACCAGAACAAAATGGGTATAACATAAATGCTTAGGCCAATAGGTAACAAAAGACATGCTCTTCAATCAGTAAGGTTCCCAATTATCTTGATTTTTGTGTTTTCCAAGTTGATCATACTTTAGCTTTTTTCACAGAGAATCTTAACCACAGTGGAACCCTTCTGATGAGAGCCTAGATAAAGAGAAACATCTCTGTGCTTGCCACAGCCCCAAGAAAACCCAAGGTAAAAATGGTACATTCAGCTGACCAAACAGTGAGCCTCTTCCCTTTTCTTATTCGGTTCTTACATTGCCTACCACTTTCTCGTTCACATGGGGGTACCTGGAACCTAATTAACAGATTCAAGATCTTTGAACAGATGAAGGACAATAGAAGATTCAAAAATTGAATGTGAAGAAGCTGAGGTGGAAAAATATAAAGCCATAAACTTGGCAAAAGAAGCCGGAATTGGTGGCTCAGCCTATAATCCCGTGCTTTGGGAGGTTGAGGTGAGTGGATTGCCTGAGCCTACGGGTTGGAGACCTGCCTGGGCAACTTGGCAAGACCTCATCTCTACAATAAATCAAAAAATCAGCCGGACATGGTAGTACGTGCCTGTAATACCAGCTACTCGGAAGGCTGAGGCAGAAGGATCGCTAGAGCCCAGCAGGTCGAGGCTGCGGTGTCCGGGAGTGGTCACTGTACTCCAGTCTGGGCAACAGAGTGAGACTCCAACACAAAAAAATAAATAACTTGGCAGAAGGAAAAAGGATATATCTGGTAAGTCTGAAGCCTTAACAAATGCAGATAGAATTACCCGATTTATAAAAGGTGAAGAAGAAAACAGCATTGTGAGGTTCTAATTGACTTTACAAAACAAGAGTAGAGCATATTTTGTTTTTAATCCATTACCCTCAGTATTCACAGTTTTATATCCAGAATAGCATGCATAACTTTTCTTCTAAACATGGTAACACCACCCTGTGACAGGCAACAAGCCCACCTTCATTCCTCTTTCAGACCCCATGGATGGATAACCCTCTGATCTAAGCATGAATCTGAATTCAAAAATTTGAATGGCAATATATTCCAAGATGTGGTGTTCGATCAAACATTTACAATTAAGGACCATAGAAGATTAGAAAAAGAAATTATCTTTACAAACGTATTTCCTTTTTTTTATTAAATCAATATTTTTTATTATGATTTTGTGGGGTGCAGTTAAGGGTTAGGTGTACAATTACATTTCATTCAGGCACCCTGTTGATAAGAGGTGTTTCCCCTTCCCCAGACAGATATTTGCTACTGTTAATCCCATCCCCCCCCATAGTTTCCCAGTACCATCAGTCATTTTCTTATAGTATTACTTTGGATGTTCAAGGTCCATTATATGAGTGAGAACATGTGATACTCGGATCTTTGTTTCTGTGAGAGGTCACTCAGTATTATAGACTCAAGTTCCATCCAGGTTGCTGTGAAATTCATGATTTTGTTCTTTTTTATGGCTGCGTAGTATTCCATTGTGTATTTGTACCACATTTTTTTCATCCAGTCCTCTTTTGATTGGCAGCATGGTTGTTTCCAGGTTCTTGCTATTGTGAACAACGCTGCAATAAACATACGTGTGCAGGTATCTTTTTTATAGAGGGATTTGAGTTCTTCAGGGTATATTCCCAGTAGGGGGATTGCGGGGTCATATGGGAGGTTGATATTTAGAGCTTTTAGGAATCACCACACTGCTTTCCACAGAGGTTGCACTAGTTTACACTCCCACCAACAGTGTAGAAGTGTTCCCTTTTCGCCACACCCTCTCCAGCAGCTGTTATGTTTTGAGTTGTTGATAATTGCCATTCTGACTGGAGTTAGGTGGTATCTCAGTGTGGTTTTGATTTACATCTCACTGATGATTAGTGAGGTTGAACATTTCTTCATGTGTTTGTTGGCTGCTCGGATGTCCTCTTTTGTGAAGTGTCTGTTCATATCTTTTCCCATTTTGTAATGGGGTTGTTTGTTTTTTCTTTTCAGCACGTTTTAGTTCCTTGTAGATCCAGGATGTTAAGCCTTTGTCAGACCTGGTGTTGGCAAATATTTTTCCCAGTCTGTAGGCTGTCTCCCTGCTCTCTTGATGGTTTCTTTGACTTTGCAGAAGCTTGTCAGTTTAATAAAGTCCCACTTGTCTATCTCCTGTCTTATGACCTGTGGGTTTCGGGTTTTGTTCAGGAATTGGATGCCAGTTCTGATTTTCATGAGGGTATTTCCTTCATTTTCTAAGGTTCTTAGGGTTTGAGGTTTTACATTTAGGTCTCTGATCTATTTGGAGTTAACCTTTGTGCATAGGGATAGATAGGGGTCCTGTTTCAATCTTCTGCATGTGGTCAGCCAGTTTTCCCAGGACCATTTACTGAATAGGTTCTCCTCTCCCCAGTGGTAGGTGGTGGAGGCCTTGTCGAAAATGAGTTGGTTGAGAAATTGAGGTTTTGCTTCTGGAATCTCAATTCTATTCCATTGATCTATATGCCTGTTCCAATACCAATACCAAGCTGTTTTGATGATTGTAGCTTTATAGTAAAATATGAAGTCTGGTAATGTGATACTACCTGCTTTGTTTTTTTTTGCTAAGGATTGTTCTGGCTATTCTTGGACGTTTGTGTTTCCATGTGAATTCCTGTGTTGTCTTTTCTAGGTCTGAGAAGAATGTTGCTGGCAATTTGATGGGTATTGCATTGAATTTGTAGATTGCCTTAGGTAAGATGGACATCTTCACAATGTTGATTCTTCCAATCCATGAGCATGGGATATTTTTCCACTTGTTTGTGTCATCTTTGATTTCTTTGAGCAGTGTTTTGTAGTTTTCATTGTAAAGGTCTTTCACATCTCTGGTTAGGATGATGCCAAGGTATTTCATTTTTTTTTTGTGGCTATTGTGAATGGAATTGTGTTTTTTATTTGGATTTCTGTTTGTTTATTATTGGTGTAGAGAAATGCAATTGTCTTTTGTACATTTATTTTGTATCCTGAGACTTTGCCAAAGGCCTTTATCAGTGTAAGGAGGTTTTTGACAGATTCTCTTGTGTTTTCAAGGTACACAATCATATCATCTGCAAAGAGAGATAACTTGACTTCCTCTTTTCCTATTTGAATACCCCTGATTGCCTCCTCTTCTCTGATTGCTCTAGCCAGGACTTCCAATACTATGTTGAACAGGAGGGGTGAGAGTGGGCATCCTTGTCTTGTTCCAGTTTTCAGGGGAAATGGTTCCAATTTTTGTCCATTTAGGAATATGCTGGCTGTGGGTTTCTCATAGACGGCTTTTACTATTTTGAGGTATGTTCCCCATATGCCTAGATGTTCAAGTGTTTTTATCAAGAAGGGGTGCTGGATTTTATCAAAAGCTTTTTCTGCATCTAATGATATGATCATGTGGTTTTTGTTTTGACATCTGTTGATGTATTTAATTACATTTATGGTTTTATGAATGTTGAACCAGCCTTACATCCCAGGGATGAAGCCTACTTGGTCATGATGGATGATTTTTGAGATGTATTGCTGAATTTGGTTTGCCAGGATCCTGTTGAGAATTTTAACATCTATGTTCATCAAAGATATTGGCCTGTAGTTCTCTTTCTTTGTTGGATCTTTACCTGGCTTGGGTATCAATGTGATTTTGGCTTCGTAAAATGATTTGGGGAGAGTTCCATCTTTTTCAATTGCCTGGAATACCTTCAGTAGGATTGGTATCAGCTCCTCCTTAAATGTCTTGTAGAATTCTGCTGGAAAGCCAACTTGACCAGGGCTTTTTTTTTTTGTAGGAAGTTTTCTTATTACGTAGTCAATTTCCTTGATTGTTATTGATCTATTTAGAGTCTCAATTTCTTCTTGTTCCAATCTAGGTAGGTTGTGTGATGTCAGAATGTCTTCCATTTCCTTAAGGTCTTTAAGTTTGTTTCCATACAAGTGTACATAGTAGTCTCTAATGATCTTTTGTATTTCTTCAGGGTCAGATGTGACTTCATCTTTCATGTTTCTGATTGTGCTTATTTGATTTTTTTCTTGTTTTTCTTGGTCAGTCTAGCTAGGGGACCATAGATCTTGTTTATCCTTTTGAAGTACCAGTTTTTTGTTTCATTGATTTTTTGTATTATCTTTTTGTCTTCTATGTCCTGGATTTGGGCTTTTATTTTGGTGATCTGGATTCTTCTTCTGAAATTAGGGTTTTTGTGGTCTTGCTTTTCCAGCTTCTTTAGGTGACTTGTTAGGTTGTGAATTTCTGTTCCTTCTATTTTCTTCATGTGTGCTTGTAGGGATATAAATTCCCCTCTTACTACAGCTTTCAAGGCGTCCCAGAGGTTTTTGTAAGATGGTTCTTCATTTTCATTTGTTTCCAGTTATCTTTTGATCTCTGTTTTGATTTCATCATTGACCCAGGAGTTGTTTAGCATCATGCTGTTTAGTGTCCATGTCTTTGTGGGTTTTGGGGGGACTTTGTTGGTGTCAATGTTTATTTTTATTCCACTGTGGTCTGAGAAGGTGCATGGTAGAATTTCGGTCCTTTTAAATTTGCTTATGCTTGATTTATGGCCAATTACGTGGTCAATCTTAGAATACATTCCATGTGTTGATGAGTAGAATTATATTCTGTGGTCTTTAGATGGAGTGTTCTGTAGGTATCATTAAAGTTCATTTCGCCCAAAGTCACATTGAGGTTCCGAATCTCCTTGCTGATTTTTTTGTCCTGATGATCTGCCTTGGGTTGTGAGTGGGGTATTGAAGTCCCCAGTTATGATGGTGTTAGAGTCAATATCTTTCTTTAGTTTTCCTAGAAGTTGCTTTATGAAAGTTGGCGCACCTATGTTAGGTGCATATATGTTTAGGATAGATATTTCTTGTTGATGGATTGAGCCTTTTATCATTATGTAGTGGCCTTCTGTATCTTTTTTGATTTTTAATAGCTTGAAGGGTATTTTGTCTGAAATTAAGATTGCTACTCCTTCTTTCTTTTGTATTCTGTTCACCTGAAAGTTTGTTTCCCATCCTCTTACTTTGAGTCTGTGGGTGTCCTTTCTAGTGAGGTGAGTCTCTTGAAAGCAATAGATTGTTGCCTGATGATATTTTATTCATTTTGCCATTCTAAGTCTTTTCACTGGTGCATTTAGTCCATTCACATTTAGGTAATAATTGAAATGCAAGAGTTGATCCCTGTCATAAGGTTCTTACAGAGTTGTTCCCGTTTGCTTGTTGTCTTTCTTTGGGTTCTGGAGTTGGCTCGTGTGTGTTTTTAATCTTTTGCCTGTACTCTTGTGAAGAATGTTGTGTTCTTTTTTCTTTTTCTTCTGTGTTCAGTACTTTCTTAAGTGTTTCTTGTAGAGGTGGTCTGGTGGCATCGTAGGTTCTTAGGGATTGAATATCTGGAAAAGATTTCAATTCTCCCTCACTAATGAAGCTTAGTTTGGCTGGGTAGGTTATTCTTGATTGAAATTGTTTATCTTTTAGAACTTTGAAGATAGGGCTCCAGGCTGTCCTAGCCTGAAGGGTTTCTGTGGATAATTCTGCTGCTATTCTAATTGGTCTTCCCTGGTAGGTAGTCTGGCCTTTTTCTCTTGCTGCCTTTAGGATTTTTTCTTTTATGGCTACTTTGTTTAGGCAAATTATTATGTGTCTGGGAATGGTCTTCTCATTTGTTGTCTTGCAGGGGTTCTCTGAATCTCTTGTGTTTGAATGTTTTCATCCTTGATGAGATGAGGGAAGTTTTCTTGAATGATTTCATGAAATGTTTGTTCCAGCATGGCTTCTGTTTCTCTCTCTGCCTCAGGAAGCCCAATTACTCTTAGGTTTGGTCTCTTGAAGTGATCATTCATCTCTTGAAGGTTTTGTTCTGTCTTTTTGAGCTTCTTTTCTATGCTTTTGACAGTTTGGATTAGTTCTGTGTTTTGGTCTTTGAGCTCTGAGATTCTTTCTTCTGCTTGGCTAATTCTGCTTTCCATGCTTATTAGTCTGTTATTCAGTTCCATCACAGTATTCTTTACTGCTGTTATTTCTGACATCAGCTCCTTCCTATTTTCCTCTTGTCTCTCCTCAATTTTTTAAATTCTCTCCATTAATGTCTTGATGTCTTCGTTTGTTGCATGTGACCAGTCATTCTGGGGGCTCTTCGACGTTTGTGTTCCAGAATCTGTTTTCTCAGTGTCTGATCTCCCAGGGGTCTGTGTGAGACCTATATTCTTCTTTTGGTTTTTCTTCATTTGTGTGGTTTTCCCCCCTCCCTACTTTTTCCTTCCCTCCACTTCACCATCTTCTTTAATTCTGTTATTTTGGGGTAAAGGGATTGGTCTTACTTCTGTTTGTTCAATCTCCTATTCTTTATGTATGCCCTCTTACTGTGTTCAATTCTGGAGTTGCACTGTAGGTTGGAGGTGGTCCTTTTTGCAGTTTTGAGATTTACTTAAGGGGTGCTGTGATTCAAAATCTATCTGCAGGTCCTGGTATTCGCTGACAGGTGTGTAAATAATCTGGAACCCACTTCCCACTGCCTTGGAATCTGTCCGTGCAGTGGGGTTGTAGGTTTACTCCCTGAAATAAAATGTGGTTAGCAGAGGGAAGAGAATGGAGCAGACAGTGGGTTGAAGAGAGGGGTGGATAGATAGAGGAGTAAGGGGGGAAATAAACATGTGCCAACAAATGGAGAGAGAGAACTATACTGAAACAGATCAAAACAGTAGATCACAGCTACTGATGAACCAATTCCCATACAAAAAAAAAATATAGTGATGCTAACATACAAGCTAACCAACCACCTTATTGGTGTGCTGTTCCTCTATACAAAGATATGGTTTACAGAGAGAAGAAAAGGAAGGGGGAAAATAAAGGAACATTATACAGTAGGAATAGAATTAAGTCATTAAACTAACAGAATCAATGAAACACACTCTGAGACTTTTCGTTTAAGTCAATGTCCTTTCAGTTCTGATTTCTAGCTTTCTTTTCAAGCAGGTAAATTAGTTTGCAGTTAGGGTCAGTTGCCCCTGGTCTGCTGTGAAGGACAGTTCAGATCACCCTCCGTTCATCACTCTGGCCTATGTCTTTTTCAAGCTTGTTTCTCCCCATTTTGGTGTTGTTACCTTGAGTCGCCAGCAGGTGGTGCTATCTCAGCTGCTAGCCCCAGAGGGATTGGGGCTGGACAGAACCTGACAGAGACTGGAGCTGGATGCCTGCCTCAGGGCACAGGCAGGGGACTCATGGCAGGCAGGAAGTCTCGGTCGTGGGAGAGGTGGCAGCGATCCCAGCAGATCTTCCTGACGGGGCTTCAAGGACTGAAGTCATGGATCGTCTCTGGCCCAGGTGGTGCCATGTGCTACCGGCGGCGGCTGTGGCGGCTGTGGCTGCAGCGGCTGCGGCAGTGATGGCAGCAGCAGTGGTGGCGGCATCTGCGCTGCAGTGGCTGTCCAGTCCGCTGCGATGTCCCAGCGGTGAAAACAGCCAAGCTCCGTATGAAGAGCAGGCTGCAATTTTGGGGTCCGCAGCCCCTGGGGCGAGAGCTAGAGACCCACTGCAGTTCTCCTTTGCAGAGGGTTTCACAGACCAGGTTGCCCCATTGCCATTTGCCGGAAGTCCTCTACAAACATATTTCTTGTTAGTCCTGGGATATTGACTGTAATTGGATTTTATCTGCTCTTAGAATCTAGAAAGCTAA
This sequence comes from Carlito syrichta, assembly GCF_000164805.1. Lineage (NCBI taxonomy): Eukaryota > Metazoa > Chordata > Mammalia > Primates > Tarsiidae > Carlito > Carlito syrichta. The sequence continues at coordinate 158,804 of NW_007257088.1, read as the reverse complement.
AGAGCTCCACACAGAAAGTAAAAATGGATGTATCAAACCAGAGTGATGCTGACATGAGTTGATTCCTCACAAAACTTTGAATCAGATTGATAAAGCTTCACCCAAAAGTTTTCCCAGAAAACAGGCACAGAGGAGATCAATGGGATCTGGTAGGCAAATGCTTCTTTGAACAATTCAGTCTTTACTTAACTTCTCCAATATTTTTTGGCTTAAGAGGAAGTGGCACAAGCCATATCACCAAAGAAGGAAACTGCAATTGATGCCTGGACTGAGCAATCACAGTGAATGGTAATAATGTTGCTAAAAATGCATCACATTTACATCTCTATAGAACCATAGACAAATTTGTCTTTTTAAAATCAATATAATTGATGTGTGTGCATGTAATGTATGTAAGCAGTTGACCTTATCAGAATTTTGTTGTACAACTTAAAGTATAAGTTTGAAATACTAAATACAGTGCCTTGTGTCTCATTCTTACTGGTAATTCTGGTATTGTCTCTCCCAAAATGCAATATATAGTTGCCCAGCATTATGGCAGATTTCATGCCTAGAACTGTATAAAAGAAAACAATTTATATCTTCCTCTGAATAGCTTCAAATCCATATTGAGGGCACAGATGAACTTTTTGTTGTAGGGTGGTAGCTGTTGCTTTACAGCTGATATTCTAAAGGCACAGGCATAGGTGGCTGATTTTTAGCAGTAGAAATTGATATTGCCTTTTATTGTTCTTTACTTTAATATTCCCATTGAGAAATCTTCCCAAAAGTTCAAAAAATTGGGGAACCTTTTTAGCAACAAAATTTTGAAGAATGAAAATTTTTTCTGACTTTGCTGTACAAATTTGCTCTTTATTTTACAACAACAACAAAAAATAGTACCAAAAGAAACATGTTGCACATCAATTATTGGTTAAGCAGAAAACATTGGCTTACATAAAAATAACTTATAAAAAGTTCACAATTAAGTAAGCATCAATTAATGGACTTTTTTAAGTTTCAGAAAATATTTGCTAGTTTTCATAAATTCCTAAATACATAAATTATATAACACTTATTGTAGATAATAAACAATCAGATAATCTCCCTGGGGAGAAAGAATACTTCAGGGGTACACACAAAAATCAAAAGTTACCCTCTCCTTTCCCCTAACATCCCCCAAGTAGGACAATGGGACACTGAAAGACAAGCACAAGTGTGTCCATGAGATGTCATCTTGAAGACTTTGGCCCAAGATAACTCACATGCTTAATTCCACTCCCTCAACAGATTCCCATTCAAACAACTAAAGAAATAAAGAAAATAGCAATCATCACTGAGAATTCAGCAAGAGTACTATAAGGAATTTTCATAAGCTATAATACAGACTGAATCAGACTGCAGCAAAGACCTACCAAACTGCAACCACTAGATGTAATGAAAAAGCCTATGCAGGAATAAAGGAAAGAATCTCCCACCATGACTTAATTAACCTCCTTCTCCATCCTCACAACTCAAAACAGAAGAGGAAGAGGGCTCCCCTCTCATAGAAGACAGTAATAATTGTTATTACACAGGAAGTGCTCAAATTCCAGAATTCACACAGATTTAGCAGAAGCATCCTTGGCTTCCACCTGGTGTAAGCAAAATGCTAAACTGAGCAAGTAGGGGATGTGATTGTTCCTAAAATAGGTGCATTTGCCTATCAGAGAAGCCAATTACCTTCATGAGAGTGGGTAAGGACCCTCAGCTAATGAGAACTACTGAGGAATTTTGCCTTTGTGGGTCTACCTTCATAGACAATCTGATTGTTCTTCCTGACTACCAAGGACTTCACATTGATCCTTAAAACTCAAAAATATCAACAAGGTATCTTTAAATGTAGGTCACATTTCATCATTTTATCTTCTACTTGACTCTTCAACATTGTAGATTGTTTTTAAATTTATTTGAGGATCTCTACTTTATTTCCCCATTGTCTCATATTTTATGCATATTGGATCTCTTATAATATGCATTTTAGATGTACATCCTCCATGTCTCTTTTCTTGAATTATATAATATTTCTATACACTGCAGAAATTTTTTAGTTTGGCTTCTATTAAAGCAATTTGGTTTTCATGAGATGTAATCTACAGTTCACTCTTGCCTTTTTAAATAGACAGGCACACTATGAAATCTTTCCTATTCTTACATTACTCTCTTTCCAGTCACCAGCTATTGTATTTGGAGAGCAATGTCCTCTTAAAATTCACTGAGAAAACAAACTATCGTGAATGGTTTCTTAATAATAAATAATCATTTATCCAAATGTATCAGATAGACTCCAGTGTTTTCAATTATAAAATCTACATTTTGCCTGACAATTTTTTTCTGTTATTCTTACCAGAGGTGTCTATAGAAATGAAAACAGAAAATATTATTTGCTGACTTAATTTCTATAATATAGACTCATTAATCTGCTCTTTTGAAGAGCAGAATAAAGCCAAATAAACAAAATATTTACCTCAAAAACTAGAAAAGAAAAGATACAATAAACTTAAAACTGAATGATGTTATTAATAAAGGCAAAAACTGAACTAAATTAATTAGAAAATTGGAATTTAGCAAAATCAATTAATCAAAGATCTATACTTTGAAGCAAACAATAAAATAAATAAAACTGGTAAGACTGAGCAAAAGTGGGAAAACAAAATTATATTTTATTTTATTTTTTGAAACAAAATTTTTTAAATTTTATCTCAACATCTCTTAAAATAAAGAAACTCCTAGGAAAACTTTAAACACCAAAACTGATTAATTGAACAGGTAGTAATTAGAATAATCTGTTAATCACATAAGATATTTTAAATGTTGTCAAAGAAATACCATCTCCCCCACTTTTGTGCATCTAATCTGATGTGTTAATGACTTAGTGATCTGATCATTCCTGTAGTTTTTAAACTGTTATGGAGCATAGAAACCCAAAACAAAATTTTAAAAATTGTTCTAGCTTTTTTAAATTTAACTAGCTAAAGCTGCTACCAAAACCCAACAAACCAACCATAAAACAAAACTACAAAAAAAACCTATTTGTGAATATTTTTGAATACATATTAAAGATTGCCAAGTAAAATATAAACAAATTGATTCCAGCAGTAAGGTAGACAGATTAATAAATAGTTTCATTGTTAGTATAAAAGTATACAAGAGTAAACCCCTCTCCCAAATGACAGAATTTATGTATAAAAAGTGTGTTTTTATTCCTACATGTTTAAACTTGTCACCTTCAAAGTGCTCTCCATTTGATATAACACACCTATAATGATGCTTTTTGCACTGCTCAAAACAGTTTCGTCAATGTTGATGCCTTTTCGTTTTTTGTTTTGTTTTTGTTTCACTTCTTCCACAATGGCAAAACATTTCTGTTTGAGGACTTTTTTCATCCAGGGAAACAAAAAAAAGTGGCTTTGGGCAGATCAGGTGAATAGGGAGGGTGGGGCATTGGGGTCATGCCATACTTGGTCCTAAACTGCTAAACATTCAGTATAGTGTGGGTGGACTGTTTGTGTAAATCACCCATCATGAAATGGGCAAACATGTTGAAAGAATCTTCTAGAAAAAAATTCACTAAAGCCAAACACAGCCTCTGAAAATGGCACTAGCTGGTACACGGATGCCGATGGGATTCCAAAACACTAATCTTGTGGGAGAAACCTATACTACAAAAGTTCTGCCCTCCAAAAGATAACTCTGTTTTTCTGAGGGTCCTTTCTTGTGAGTCTCATTGTAAAAACCACACAACTCAGGAAAAGTAAAAATCACTTGAATTTCTATTACCATGACATAGACGCTACTAACATTTGGATAAATATTCTTTATTTTCTCTCTAAACATATTGTGCATATAGTTTATATATAAACAACTTTATATGAATGGAATAATAATATATATATGCATAGCATATGTAATCTTAGAGTTTTACTCAACAGTTTGTCATGGACTTGCATCCATGTCAATAAATATAGATCTAAACCATTTGCAATATTTACACATTACTTAACTGTATTTATGTACTATAATTTACTTAACCAGTTTAATGGATGTCTGGATTGTTTTCAGTGTAGTACTGTTATAAATAGCTCTATGGTGTACTCCATGGGTATAAATCTCTACCCATTCTTTCATTATGTTTTAAAAGTAGGGCTGCTGAATCATGCAGCATGCACATTTCATATTTTTCTATTACCAGATTGCCTTCCAGAAAAATTATGCCTATGTATAGTTCTATCAACTATACTTGATAGTAAAATTGTTCCATACCCTCATCAGCACAAAATATCGTCAACTATTTGGTGTTAGATAGTGATTTGGCAGGAGAAAAGGCCAGCTGTTCAATAAGTTTATATAATCCTTTTTTTATGTTTATGTATTCAACAAACAACATATTAAATGTCTGTAGTTACCAGAAGCTGGGCTAGGTTCTGAGGATTTGGTGATCAACAGATCAAGAGATGTGGTCTTTGACCTCAAAAAACACTTTCTGAGGGAGCTGGGCAAGTCACTAAACTAACAAATGAATAACTGAACAAATAATTACATACTGAGATTAGTGGTCTACAGGAAATAAATGTTTTTCAGAGTAACAAGAGGAGGATCTACTTTGGGTAGGAGAGTTAGAAACTGTGTCTCTGAGGAAGTGACATTTAACCTGAGACAAGAAATGAGGTAAAATGTGTTCCAGGCAGTAAGGCAACGATTGTGAGGCAAGAAAGAACTTGGTGTGTTCAGGGAAAGAAAGGTTAGCATAGCTAGCCTTGAAGACTACAATGAGGATTTTGAATTATCCCCTAAGTTCTGCAGAAAGACATTGAAGGACTTTAAACATTATAAAATTAGATTTACCTTCTAAAATCTCAGTCAAGTCTGTGAATATTAGACTGATTAATTTCTGGTTTAGAAAGCTATCAATAGCAATGCTACTCACTGAAATATATAGCCTAGGTGAGAACAGACTTGAGGAAGATCAAGGATTCCACTATGGAGATGTTAAGGAAGAGATATTTATAAGATATTTATAAGACATCTAAGTAGAGGTACAACATTAGCAGCTGGCTAATGTAAGCTGGCTCAGATAAAACAACATATATATCTGAGTCTCTATCATACAGAGTGTATTTAAATCATGGGATTGGATAGGACCACCTAGGAAAAGAGTACACATTAAGAAGATATTTAAGAAATATTTTTAAACTAAAAATGATAATAAGAGGTCCACCAGAATGTAAAGGTATAATCAAATATAAAAGACCAGCTAAACCGGGCTCGGTGGCTCAGCCTGTAATCCTGCGCCTTGGGAGGCTGAAGTGAGTGAATTGCCTGAGCCCTCGGGTTCGAGACCCGCCTGGGCAACTTGGCAAGACCTCATCTCTACAATAAATCAAAAAATTAGCCGGGCGTGGTAGCGTGCCTGTAATTCTAGCTATTTGGAAGCTGAGGCAGAAGGATCGCCGGAGCCCAGCAGGTCGAGGCTGTGGTGGCTGGGAGCCGCCACCGCACTCCAGTCTGGGCGACAGAGTGAGACTCCAACTCAAAAAAAAAAAAAAGACGAACTAATAGACCGTGATTTTTTTTTTTTAATTCAGAAAAGTATATAATATAAGCAACATTATGAGGAATCGGTACCCATTAGCAAATAACCAGCACCACTTTCCACATTAAAAGAGCACAGGTCATGTGAGCATGTTGTTTATCTTTTAGATTTTACTATTTAAAACACTGGATGAATAGGTACTGAGTCTCCTGAAGTTGCCTTGGGCCAAGGAGAGAATGACAGCCACCCCAGATCCATGATAAATGCTAAGCATCATTCACAGGAAGGCCAAGGGTGGAGCAGAAGGGAGCCAGACTGTGCCTGGAAGGTGCAGCGATAGTGAACTGCCCTGCCATTTTTTTTTTTTTACCCCAGAAGCAGTGTTCAAACATGTAACCTAAGAGTGAGTTCAAGTGCCAGGGGCGTGAGAGGGAATCCATGCTTCCCACTGCAGAACTTAGAACCTTTCTTCCTCAGGAAGGAGATAATACGATGGACTGGGAAACATATCGTAGCATCTGGTCTTTTCATTCCTATAAGATTTCTACAGAAAGCACCAACCACTGGTAAACAAGTCTCCACTGATGTTGCCCCTTCTATGTCAGGAAAATTACCATTAATTGGTATTATTTGTCCTCACTGGCATATAATTGAGAAAGAAGAGTTCCAGGGAGATTCCTGATTTAAAAAGAAAAAAAAAATGGGTTTATATTATAAAAATATGTTAACTAGAGAGGATGGTACCTGTACAAATAACTCTAGACATTATAATGCAGCAAATTATAACATTCCAGCCAAAACAACATTTAGATAATGATCAATTCCTATTACACTGGGTCAAATACAAGCCCCAAAGAATGGAAGACAAATTTATCTTTCAGTGGCCAGCATAAATCCCTTAGTTGAGGGAGAGGGAGGGGATGTGAAATATCACTAAAAAAATCAATATCTTTATTGATTAATCAAGCTACTGTGATTTATTGGGCACTCACTCATTTGTTTGTTACAGTCATTTCATGCATTGCCTCTGGCTATGATAAATGGTCTGGCCTCCTCTTTGGGAAAGTGGGAGGCTTTTTAGCAGTCCTTCTAGAAGTGTGGACTCTCCAAATGCCTGCATATTTATTTCCATGGAAAGTTAAAGCCTGCAGACAGCTGTGAAGTACAGCCTTGAAAATATCAGATTCACCCAATGTGAGGAGCCCAAACAGCAGTGCCCACAAATGCCAATTCTGGATCCTTCCAAAATGCTTGATATTCAGGACATAATGATACTTACTGACATGGTTAGGAGTTACCATCACAGCGTGGGCCTGGCATTTTCTGTATTATACATTGTACATGTTCTCATTAGAATTCTGACAGTCTAATTTCTATAGCTGCTTTGTTTTTAAACTATTACCTAACTTTATTTTTGTCTCCCAGTCCCCTTTAAACTGTATTCAGTGAATATAATCCTTCTTGGCCTCTAGATGAAAGCTCTGCTTTGAAGCATTATTGCTGATTCTTGAGTAATAGGTAGACTCTGGTAACTTGAAGCTGAAGCAGCAGCAAATGCAGTAATGAGAATATCTAGTCCAAGATATCAAAAGATCAAGTTGACTTAATGTTATATCTTCTCCCTTTTCTGGAAGGGAAGGAAACATGACACTTCTCTGCAACTTCACCTAAAGGACTTCTACCCCTAAGTGACTTCAAGCTACTGTTTTACTCTTGGCCAAAGGCAAAGCAGGGGAAAGTGGGGATAGGTCAGTTCTTCCTTGGTCGGGTGGTTTCCCATGTTCTGGGCCTGCCAGATGGTGAAAGCTGCATCCCCAGGTAGTACCCTGCATAATAACAAAATAGACTTTCTTTCCAGGGCTACTTGCGTGGACTTTAGAGGCCCTTCTGTCCTACAAATTGTACTGCAAATCAAGTCAAATAAATTTCTATTCCAAGAGGCCACTCCAAGTATATTTCAGAATGCTTTCCTTTCTAAGTCCCTGGCTATGTTATATTAAAATACTTTCTACTGATGTCCCCTCGCCCTTCCAGGTGACCATACTAGACAGGACTCAAAACAACCCCATATCTGCTCTCTCTCTCACATGGGAAGACCCACGGGAAACACTCAGGCTCCTCTTTTCTACAGGTGCTGGGAGTACAGGCCAATTCCAACACAACATCTAGGGTGACCATCCATGCTAGTTTGCCCAAGACTGCTCCAATTTTACTACTGGAAGCGCCACATCCCAGGCAACTCCCTAGTCCCAGGTCAACAACTTTCTTGGTTGTACCTCCAACTTTCAATTCTGGTTAATTCCCACAGTCAGACTCACCCAAGACTATAATCTACTTGAGTTTTTTTCAGGCAAAAGCTTGGGACTAGCCCTCTGTATATGCCAATCATAAAACATGTCTTCCAAAGCTTGGGGAGGATCCTCTTGAAGACCCTCTCATTTGGCTTGAGAATAGAAGGCAGTGTTTCCCTCCTCTCACCCAATAGAGCACATCTCACATATGTCCAAAGAGAGGCAACCATGAGCCCAGAGAGCTTCTTGTTTATAAGATTATCCTAGGAGTCAAATTAATGTATTGAAAGTATCTTCCTAGGAATTTATTTCCAATTAAGTCCAACTAAGTAGAAAGTTTTCGAACTGTTGTATTTCTATGACAGATTTAGTATTTCTTTCCTTTCTTTCTTTTTTTTTTTTTCTTTTTTTTTTTTTTTTTGAGTCATAGTCTCACTCTGTCATCCAGGCTGAAGTGCAGTGGCATGCTCATGGCCACCACAGCCTTGACCTGCTAGGCTCAGGCAATCCTTTCACCTCAGCCTTCCAAGTAGCCAGAATTACAGGCATGCGCCATGACCCTCAGATATTTTTATTATTTATTGTAGAGATAAGGTCTCGCCAAGTTGCCCATGCTGTTCTCCATCCCATGGGCTCAGGCAATCCTCTCACCTCGGCCTCCCAAAGAGCTGGGATTATAGGCATGAGCCACTGCGCCTGGTCCAGATTTAGTCTTTCAAATTCAGGAAGATACAAAGACATATTCTTCTCTGCCTCACTCTTGATTCCTTCCTTAAAAAGTCTCCCGGTATCTAAAGCTTTGTTTTCTACTTTCCAGTTGTCTGTTGGTGGAGACGGACAAATCTTGAGGACAAATTATGGGTCACTAAGTTCCTTCCCAAGGTCCTCCTCACACAACACAGAATGACTCAACAGATTCCATGGAGTCATCATAGTGCCATACTAACAAGACTGCCTGGGGCTTGTGACTGGATGTGGTGCTGTAGATGAAAGTTGGCCCCACACTCAACAGGGGAGAGATTATTTACATGGATAACAATTTGGCGCTGCCATCCAAAGTTTCATAAACAATTTCTTCTCCACAGACCAAGGACTCCCATCTCCTCCCATTTCACATCATTATTCAGCTCAGTTGAAATTTTTTTCAGAATGTCTCTTTCAGCCACTCTTTTTCTCATACAGCTGGTGAAACGGCTCTGCTATAACTCTAGGGACATTTGGGTTCCTGGAACTAACTTGCAAGTCCCCTTAAATTGCTACACTCAGTCAGAGGCAGAACTATTTCCTGTAGCCATTTTCATTCTAAAGACACAGGGCTCTTTGTCATCCAGGCCCAGATTCACACTAGAGTTTCAATTTGAAACTTCCCCTGTAGCAACCCAAATCCCCAAACTGCAGCCTTCCAGATGCCCCCCGTGAAATTCTTCAACTTCTATTCTGGGCTCATAGCCAAGTTCCCACATTTCATGACTTTGTCCCTTCAACCCTAAACATCTGTTGCTGCTTTAGGAGTTTTTTTCCTAATGGGCTGAAGGCTCAAATACTGACAATCAAAAACAATTCTTCCTGATTCTTCCCAAGCTCTGTTTGCTTCTGCAAAGGAAAACCTCCAAGTTGTTTACCAATTACATACTTCCACATCATTATAAGGGCTCCAACTGGTCTCTTCAAGACTATTACACCCTCCCTCAGGAAGCCACTACTCCAGCCATCTTATCAGGGCACATAGCTCTTCTTAAGCAGAACTAACATAGAGCAATGCAATATCAGCAATTAAAATACACTTCAATTCTTTGCAGCCAGATGAAGACAATCTCAATTGCACATATGAATTTATGAAGAGAATAATATGCAAAAGAGCTGGTGCAAGAGTTTGTATGCCTGATGGGAAGTATAATGATTCATTTTCCTTCACTCCCTACTAACACAAGCTGATGCCATAATGACCAAAACCACTCTCAACTTGGCAGGACAGAGAACAGGAATGTCCCGGTTCCATCTCCTGAGTGCCACACATCCCAATATGTGCAAAGATAAGGAAAAATGCCATCTGGTAAACGGCTTATGGTTAAAAGATTGCAAGTTGACTTGTAAGTAAAGAATGGAGTTATCACCGAACTCTGGATCGCAGGTGGCCCTGCTCATTGATTGCCTCTAATTGGCAACCAGCTGCCACTCACGGTGCGTGATGTACTCAGTTCAGTCTCTCTTGTCTCTTACACTTGCTTTCCCAGGGAAGGCTTCCTTGACTATCCACTACAGTCCCAGACTGCTCTTTATACATTCCCAAATGTTTCTTCCTATAGGTTCCTATAACAACTCCACTTGCCTTCTCAAAGAATCTATTATACTTTGTTATAATTTTTTGTTTTATATCTGTCTACCTGACTCCAGAATGGTCTTTGAGCATGAGAAACATGTCTGCCTTGATCACTGCTGCCTTGTGACTTGCTTTCCCAGGGTTCTGCATACTTCCTGACAAACAGCACAAGCACAATTACATTTGATGAATGAAAGAATGAGAAAAAACTATGAATTAGCTAATCACCATTATAGAATATTATAGATGTTTAGAGTACTCGAACCAAATGTTTACTTCACTATGATCATTTGATTTTGAGGATACATAAATAAATAATATGCCACTGAATAGATACAGTCATCATTCATATGTTGATTCTTTAAATTCATCTGACCCATCTGGCAAAATAAAAATAGAACACTAATCTTACCATTGTGCAGAATATGTCTTGATATCTATAAACAGTTTACAAATACTCACTTTACCCTCTAGCAACCTGAAACCTAGTAATTAGAAGTTACATTTGGATAGGTATAGAGTACATTTTCCACATATTTAATTTTTAACATATACTGCAGTAAGAACCCTGTGACTAAGTTAAAACTACTTAGCATTTTCTTAGTAAAAGTTTTTTCTTGGAGATTTCATTAAATCTTTGGAAAATTTCACCTAGTAATACTTTTTGTTTCCACAAGTTCAGAAAGGCAAAAATTAATAACCAAAAGCCCCAAGAAAGGATAGTAGCCACCATCCTGTGACAGCATGGAAATACAGAGCATGCTCACTGCCAGAGTCACTTCATCCACAGACAGGACAAAAATGATCTCAGAAACTGAACATGTTTCAAAATAGGAAAATGTACTTCATTACTCCTTTTAGTGTCTTTTCCCATCTTTCTTTCTCCCAAGTCTTCTTGGGGAAAATTTCTTTTAGGCATTTGCGTGTTTGTTAATTTGAGATCCTATCTTATACTCAAAATTGACAGAAGCAGCCAGCATTAATTTGAACTGGTCTTATGAAGACATATTTTCTCCTTACTTTTGGCTTAAGAATGGTGCTACTTTCCATTTGTGGATAGATTACGTGTTAAATGACCTATAGCAGATGGTTTAATAACATCAGCTTCACTTGAAGAATTCTGCAGAGATTTAATAGTCATCCTAAAGGCATTTGTTCTCCTGCTTCCTTTAGGTCTACATTAGCCAACAGCTAACAGGATTTCCTGGTTACTGACATTTTTTAGTCAACCAAAAATCACCCCCTGATGGAAATTAACACTGTTTAAAGATTTTTTTTAAAACAACACAATACTCTTCTCTTGGGATGTGTTTCTGGATTAGATTCTTCCCCTTCAGACCTAAGAATGCTCTCAAATGTTCTTCTCATGATCCTTCTCACTTTCCAAGTGCATGCCACAAAGATCTATCCAACCTTCATCTGAAGGTATTTCCAAAATAGCAGAAAATTGCTGAAAGATTTTCATCAAAGACTTGGTTTAAGGACATAAATCAATGAAGATGTGTGACTTGGAGAACTGTCTCGGGTCCCCACAAATATACTCCCATTGGCATGGTAGAAATTATTTTTGCTATTAACCCTGTTGATTACCTTTACTGATAATTTTGTGAAATTAAGAACATTGTGTTTAGCAGCTATCTCATGATTTAGTTGTAAAATTCTTTTCCAAAATTCAACCTGCCTTCACTTGCATCATTATACTAAGAGCTAAAAAATAACTAGCCTAGAATCAGCACATGTCTGGCCAAAATCATTAGGTCAGCAGAATTAACTTCCATTTCAATATTAATATAATGGGAAATGTTTTGTGCAACAATCATTGTAAGTTAAGAGGGAGTCTTTGCATTGGTCATAATCCACCTATCTAACAGCCTCAAGTCACCATCAGCAAAGATCATGATGGACCCCCATAACTCTAGAAAACTCTTATCCCCACCACTTGCAACCTGGCCATCAGTAAGTACCTAGGGTCATCAAGGCAGTCACATCATGCCAGTCCTCACAAGAAGCCTAGGATATTCCAGCCATCTCTTACTCCTAAGGCTTTCATTACCAGTTGGCTCTTTCTTACCCTGTAGTCTCCTGAGACTTCCTAAATCTTCTGCCCATCCTAATTCTCGCAATGACCTTGCTTCTGATTTCACTGAGAACTGAAGCAATTTGAAATGACTACAAGTTACAACCATCACATTTACCCATTTTCCTACATTTGAGCCCAGGTGCTCTGTCTTCCTTCCTATTCCTATGCCATTTGCAAGCTCCTAAAGTAGGCCAACTCCTGAACAGCTTGTGTGCTCTATCCCTTTCTTATTCAAGATTATCACTGTAGTAACACTCTCCTCTTCCTCTTGCATTACCAAGGTATCGCTCCCTGTGTTGTCCCTCTAACATATGGAATACTATTATTTCCTCCACTGTAAGATAGAAACAACCTCTTATGGTCCCACTTTACCTTCCAACTACTGCCCATTTCTTTTCCTTCCTCCAACAGCAATAGTCCTCCTATTAGTTGTCAAAATCAGTGTCATCTCCAGTTTGCTGTTAAGCCTTTTTTAATCAAGCTTTTGCTCCTACAACTTTTTCACAAAAAATTTTACCTATTAATGTCACCTATATGTTCTATCATATTTTTCAAAGCTTTGGTGATCACCCTTACCAAAATAAGATATTTGTGCATGTCTGATGAAAATAATTAGGTCAGCAAGTACTATGTGAGGAACACTGAATCTATTACCCATCTTGATAAATTGAAAATTGCCTCTTTTAAACCTCCTTTCCTCCTATGATGAAAGATCCTTCTGTAATTTCAAATTCCTGCAGCTTCATATTGGCTGATATATAGGTCAATGAATACCATCCTGAAAAACAGAAAAATGAATTTACTCCATTCAATGCCTGTTAATGCAAATATACAAAGGAAGGATTGGTGGAGCACATGAGTCAGCCTATATGTTGGCACGTAAGCTTCTTCCTGCCATATGGGGCAGTCTTCAAAAAGGCAACATTAATTTATTTGAACAGATTTGTGTCACTGTACCTCTTAGGAAAAAGAATCAGAGGAAAAAAATGCCACTTTTGTTTAAAAATATTCTCCATCCTTTGAATCCACCTATGACCTGTAAGCCCCCTCCCAATATAAACCTCACATGCATTGATTTATGTTTAGCCTGTAACTTCTGTCTCCCTAAGAATATATAAAGTCAAGCTATAATTCAACCACTTTGGTCACATGTTCTCAGAAACTTTTGGGACTATGCCACAGACCTAGTAGATCACTCACCTTCGGCTCAGCATAAACCATGTTAAATATATATTTTTTTAAATCCCCACCTAGCCAGGCCAAAAATATGACTAAAATGCCAAGTATTCGTCTTTAAGAGTTAAAACGTTGCTATCCAAGAAGGTAACCAGTTATCCAGCCAACACATTGACAGACTGTTTGAGGTAATTAATAATCCATTACCATCTTGCCATCCATTAATATATTATTAGAGAACGGAGTTTAGAAGAAGGAAAGATATTTTGAGATATGGAAAGAACCCAAATGGAATAAGATTACAGTGTGGCGGGTGGTGGGGGAATGTTGGGGAATTGTCACTTGGAGATAGGGTTTGTCTGGCCACAGCATCTGAGAGGCAGAAACCATGAGGGAATGTGGACATGAAACTTCAAAAGAAGTAGTAGGCCAGGCACGGTGGTTCACACCTATAATCCCAGCACTTTGGGAGGCAGAGGTGAGAGGATTGCCTGAGCCCACAGGCTCAAGACCAGCCTGGGCAATTTGGCGAGACCTCATCTCTACAATAAACCAAGAAATTAGCCGGGTGTGTGGCACAGGCCTGTAGTTGCAGCTACTTGAAAGTCTGAGGCAGAAAGATCACCTGAGCCCAGCAGGGCAATGTTGCGGTGGCTGTGAGAGTGCCACTGCCCTCCAGCCTGGGCAACAAAGTGAGACTCCAACTAAAAAAAAGTAGTGAAGAACTACCCGAGGTCCTCAGCTTTCTTCACACTTTTGCCCTAAAGTAATCCTGTTTTTAAGATGTTTGACTTTCCATTTTTACCCCTTAAGTCTGTTGTCCTATTTTTATTCTCCAAATAAATTAAATTCTGATAGAAAGTATATTCCTCAGAATCTGTGTTATGCTTTTTTTGAAGAAAAAGCATAATGTGACAGTCAGGTTATAACTGTTGGCTCAAACCAGCTTCCAGTCATCCTTTTCCCATTTTGGAATTTCTTGCATAAGTTTTTTTTGTTTAGTTGTTTGTTTTGAGTTGGAATCTCACTCCATCACCCAGGCTGGAGTGCAGTGGCATGCTCATGACCACCCCAGAGTCGACCTGCTGGGCTCAGGCGATCCTTCTGCCTTGGCCTTCCAAGTCGCTGGAACTACAGATGTGCTACCATGCCCGGATAATTTTTTGATTTATTGTAGAGATGAGATCTCTCCAAGTTGCCCAGGCTGTTCTCAAACCTGTGGGCTCAGGCAGTGCCCTCACCTCAGCCTCCCAAAGTACTGGAATTACAGGCTTGAACTACCACACCTAGACTTGCCTAAGTTTTAAATATGTCCTTCCTTCTCTTTTGGGGTCTTTAAGTCTAGTTTTCATTTATTTCATTCATATATCAACTTCTTCACCTTTTGATGAAAATTCTTCACCTTCACCTCACTCTTCTCCTTTAGTTTAACAATTTTCCATTCATTTGTATATATTTTTTTATTTTTCCCAAATTATCTGTACTGGATAAGCAAGTGGTTTCTATAAAGGCAACACATTCTTAACTGCTAGAATATTGACTGCTCCTGTCTCATCTGGTAACAGATGTGACTGAATAATTCGGTGGAGGTATTGGAGCCACCCTGGAATCAGGACAGAGATTATACTCTAAGAATTGCAGCTCCTACCCTGAATTCCAGAGGAAGAGTTCAAGCTGAAATCTTAAATGTTAAAGGCAAAAGAAAACTCAAAAATCACTGTCACAGACCAACTACCTCAACATGCAGATAACAAGATGAATATCCAGAGAGATGAAGAAATTATTCCAGAGTTTTTAAGCTAATCACTTGCAAAAGTTGTTACTAGGGAATTTTCTTGAGTCAAAAACCCCAGAAGCAGATTCTGAGACAAAGATTCATGTAGAAAGGATAGAGTACAAAAAATATTCCAGGAGAGGCTGCTGAGGTCAGTAATTAAGACCTGACTGTTGGAGGGGGAGAAAGAATCACAGTCTCCCAGGACCTTCTGACTCTGTTCACATGCAGGCAAAGCAGTTCCAGGAACTCACAGGCAGTCTGTGGAAGGCAGTCTAGATGTGCAGGCCATTAGAAGCCAAAGCACACAGAAGCTGGGGGCAGCTGTACACTGAAGAAAAAGGATCCTCTCGGGAATCTGGGCAGAACATCAACACAGTCTGCTCTAGGAATTCCATCTCTTACTCCTTCAAAAGGGTTATCCTGTAGGAATGGGATGGGAGGATACCCCCCCCACTCTTTGTACCTTCATAAAACTTTTGCAATGACCTTATATGATTCTACCTTTAAGAAGCATACTAATATTTCATATTGATCATATTATTTTCCTACTGTGCCTCCTTCTTGATTAGAGCTCCAAGACCTTCAATAATTCTATCCTAAACTCCATTTAAAGCCTACATTCCACACTAAGAAAAATGGTGTATTTGGGCAAATTGTTTGCCATCCTTCTTACATATGACACCTTTCTACCTCCATTATTTTCTCATACCCACTAGCCTCTCAACACTGCCCAATCATCAAAGTTTCATCAATTTAAATTGATCTTTCAAAATCTCATTCAGACTATGAACGTGGTACACTCTTTTATGACTGCACATGCTTGAAGTAATATTTCCTTTCTCTGAGTTCCCATTAGAAGTTTGTCTGAACTATGCATTTTAATATTTGTTTTTATTTTATTTTTAAGCTGCTTAGTTCTTTTTTAAAATGTTTACTTCAATGACTTTAGTGGATACAAATGATTTTTGGTTACATAGATGCATTGTACAGTGGCAAAGAAGTCTGAACTTTAAGTGTATCTACCACTCCCACCTGTGCACATTGTATCCGATAGGTGACTTTTTATTCCTGCATCCCCAACCCTCGCCCTTCTGAGTCTTCAATGCCCATTATGCCAATTTATATGCCTTTGCAGATTCTTAGTTTACCTCACACTTGTAAATGAGAACATGCAGCATTTGGTTTTTCTGTTTTTGCGTTAATCCGCTTAGGATGATGGTCTCCAACTTACTGCAAAATACATTATTTAATTCCTTTTCACAGCTGAATAATATTCAATTATATATATATGAATGAATATTATATACATTATATATATATATATATATATATATATGCCTATATACCACATTTTCATTATCCATGGATCAGTTGATTGGCATTTATCTCGATTCTACATCTTTGCAATTGTGAATTGTGTTGCAAAAGACATACGAGTGGAGGTGTTTGTTTTTTATAGCAATCTCTGTTCCTGTAGGTAGATACCTAGTGGTGAAACTGCTGGATCAAATGGTAGATCTACTTTTAGTTCTTTGACTAATCTCCACACCGATTTCCATAGAGATTATACTAATTTACATGCCAACCAACAGTGTATAAACTTTCCTTTTTTATCGCATCTGCATCAATATCGATTATTTATTCTGACTGATGTAAGGTGGTATCTCATTGTGGTTTTTAGGATTCTCCAGGTATAAGATCATATCATAGGCATATAGAGGTAGTTTAATGCTTGATTTGGATACCCTTTATTTATTTACCTTGCCTTATTGATCTGGCTAGGACTTCCAGTACTCTGTTGAATAGGAGTGGTAAAAGTGGGCATCTCTGCCTTGCTTTAGTTCTAAGGGGGAATGTGTTCAAGTTTTCCCCATTCAGGATGACATTGATTGTAAGTTTATTGTGTATGGCTTTTATTATTTTGAGGAATTAAATTGGATGGCATAGTGAGGTACATTTCTCTCAATTGATGAGCCAATATTAACTAAAGACTATAGCTTACATTACGTTTCACCCTTTGCATTATTCAGATCTATACAGTTTTGACAAATGCATATGTATCTTTTTTTTTTTTGAGTAGGAGTCTCATTGTGTCACTCAGGTTGGAGTGCAGCAGTACAGCCACAGTCACCGCAGCCTTGGCTCGGGTTATCCTTCCACCTCAGCTACCCAAGTAGCTGGAACTACAGGCACGTGCCACCATGCTCGGCTTTTTTTTTTTTTTTATTGTCTCACCAAGTTGCCCAGTCTGGTCTCAAACCTGTGGACTAAGGCAATAGTCTTGCCTCTACCTCTCAATGTGTTGGGATTATAGGCGTGAGCCACCATGCCTGGCTTGTCATGTATCTACCATTACATTTTCTTACAGAAAGTAATTGTTTCCCTGCTATTAACTTTTTAAAACTTTATTTATAAATATAGAGAAGACTTTGTTTCTTATAAAGGGTTATAGTCTGCAAGGTGCTCAGGATGAAAAGCACCCAGCAAAGACCAGAGACAAGGATTCTGACACATGTATATTGAACAAACAAGCATGTAACATACAAAACGATGTTCACTTTGGGGTGGAGACTTAGCATTCAAAAGTATTACAATTATGGTTTATATGTCAGAAGGTCTTTTCAAGACATGAAGACACTCAAATGTGTAATCTCTGTAAACTGGTCAGGACCGGTCCACAGTCTATGTTCTTATCAGGAGAAAGCTACTGAAATCAGTCTCTTGTCCAATCAAAGCTGTAGTTATGGCTGGTGGAATAGAGGTGTCAGTTGATCAGAAATTGGTGATGGATCAGCTGAAAATTGCTTTAGTGTTGCTTATCTGGAGGCCAGTGATTGTTAGGCTGTTAGAGAAAAATAAAACATTGGAACATAGAACATAGTTTAAGTTTACAGGTGTATGACTTAACCCTCGCTTGGCAAGGCCTTGGGTTTTGTTCATAATTTGGTATCTTATTGCCACAGTCTGTCCTGCCAGTCTTATGATCTCTATTTTAATATCAATGCTGGTCAGTTGTTCCTAAACCGTAAAAGGGAGGGAGTGTCTTTTACGTCCCGTCATGGCAAGGAACTCAGTTTTAAGGTTTTTCTGGGGTCCCCTTGGCCACAAGGGGGTCCATTCAGTGAAGAAAGAGGAGGATTTTATTTTTAGTTTATGCTACTCTAAAACCCCCCTCTGTTTTCACCTATTCACTTTCTTTCCTTCCTTCTGAACCCTGGCAAACACCAATTTTTTTACTGACTATAGTTTTGCCTTTTCTAGAATGTCTTATTCAGCTGTTTTTAAATCTCTCACTAGTATTTAAAAGTGCATGCATTTATGCTTTGTTTCCCTTATAGTTGGGAAACTTCCCATTATATTTCCATTAGCAATTAGTGGAACATCACACACAACGTAGACCTTAGTAAGTACTTTTTTTTTTTTTTTTTTTTGCTTGAATGGACACGACATCATTTTTCTTTTTTATTTAAGAAAATTATCAAATATCTACATCTTGAAGTGGAGAATTGGCTTCCCAGAATGGTGTTGAAAAAGGTTGTTGATGATAAAGATAAGTGATCCTACCGCTAGAGAATCAAGTAAGAAAACTATCAGATATAAATAAATATACACCAGTAGCTTTCCCATGCTCCAGAAATAAACTGATTCAACTTATAATGGGAAAATGATTATGTATAATCTTAACAAAAATGTGAATATCTTAAGAAAACTGTCATAATGATATATTCCTGAGAAACAGACAAACAAAAAAAATTTGAATAAATGATGAGTGAACCATATTTATGGTAGAAAGAGTCAGCAATATAAAGTGGTTAATAATTCCAAAACTTGCTTATGGCCTAGTTTTTAAAAATTGACAACATATTTGTCAATCTCATGCAAGAAAATAAATTATATGAATACCCCCCCAAAAAAATCTTTTAACAAAAAATAAGGAGGAGCTTCCCTGATAGGTATTAAAATATATGATAAAATGATAAAAGTAAAAATGTATTTAAAATCTAAACTGATTATTGCCTTTATTTATGTCTTCTAAGTACGTTAAGGGCTAAAATATGTTTTATAAATTAAAAATAATGAAGGAAATTAATGTACAGACTAAAGAGAAGAGATAGATTCTAGAAAATATAAATATGGAGTATTAATACGTGCATTAATTTTTTTATCTATTTATTTTAAAGATGTGGGATACCATTCAGGATTAGGTAGATAAGTGGTAATATTAACACTAATGAATAGTAATTAAAGTCCTTTATGAAGAGGGTTGTTAAATTCTTAATTTTAATTTTTTTCATTGCATAAAAAAATCACAAAACGTCTTTAGTAAAATATGCTTTATAAGCTCATACAAACATACTCCAAGTAAAGAATCCTGAAGACTTAATTTAGGTTCCTAAAGACTTGATCAATAAACAATGTATCAGTCATGTTTCAGTGCAGGAAACAAAGTGCTTAGATATTTCTAGCAGAAAGAGAATTAAGGGAGGATATTAGGTGCTTTGGAATGACTGAGGAAGTGGGAATCAGGGGGCCACAATCAGGCTTACGTCTTTAAGGTCATATCAGTGCAACCTGGACCTGAAGCTTGCTTTGCTGGGAACTTTGCTACTGACATCACAAGAACCCTACATCCATGAAGCTGGTGACCAGATCGTGGAATGTAAAATCCAGGCACTGCCAACATCCACATGTGCTAGAGGCTACTTGTCCACCAGCTTCACTGCAAAAAGATGGCAGCAGCCCTTTCCAACCTTTCAAAACTCATGCTTGTGGATCTCACTAGTGCAACCCAATTCACATTCAGAAACTAGAAAAAATACTAATTTTTATCTTCTCAATCACTCTGAAGAGAATAATAGTAAAATGGAAGTTGAAAGAGCCTTTTTAAGGATATACTATACACCAGACAAACATGTTGCTAAAGGAGAAATATGAGTGGTTCATTTTTATGGGGAAAAAATTGTTCAATTTTACTTTTCATTAAAGAAATGCAAAATTAAAATGAAAAGAAATGGAATTTTCTTTTAATAGTTTAATGAGAAATTCTGAGAAGAATGCAGGGAGATGAAAATTTTTCTGCACTACAGAAGAGTATATAGATATAACTTGTCCAGAAAACAATTTGGCAATAAGTAATAGAGCCTTTGAAATTACTCTATCCTTTGATCTAGGATACAATAATCCACTTCTAGAAATCTGTCCCAAGGGAGTCATGTGGTCGCTAATTTATGTCCAGGAATATTGGCTATGGAGGGAAAAAAATGACATCTTTATTTACAAACATGAAAAACTAGACAATAACCAGTGCTCAACAAAAGAAGAATAGTTAAGTAAGTTATGTTATATCTATACAATAGGTTTTATATAGCTTTGTAATTATATTGGAGAATGTTCATGTTAAGTAAAACAAGTAAGACACAAAACATTTTGAAAATATAAAGCTAACTTTTTTAACGCTTCACCAACTTCATGTAGCAGAGGAAAGCGTCAGAAGAAAACATACAGAAGTGTTCATACCCTGTACTTCTGATGGAGAGGAGTGGAGATGATTATATTTAAACTTCTTTTCAGTGCTCTGAATATTTCTAATATTCTACAGTGAGGCCCTGCTTTCTTTAGAACTATTAAAAAATCAAAAATTATAATTTAAAAAGGTAACTGTTTAAGAAATTAAGTGGGTTTTTTCTCTCTCTCTCTCTCTCTCTGGTTTGTAAACGTCTAAATATGTCTTCATGGATTAAGGGCTTCATCTCAATTTGCAATTGGGACTTAACATATCATTGATTTCTGGAAGCTGTATCTTTAACATGGGATGGGAGCAGGGTGTGGAGATTGAAGCTTGGTGTACATACTGTGTACAATTCACTGCTGTGAGACCTCATAGTCATCACTGTTCCTCCCGGTCACCTCAATGTATGGTTCTCCTCCAACAGCAAAGACTTTAGTCAGGACATGTTTGTTTCTACATTTATTTCGACATTCTACATTTTGAGGGGGAAATGGGGAATTTATTTTTGAAGAAAGAAAAAACGATGCAGTATCTCCATTTGTAATTGGTAACATAATCTTTTCCCCTTATAGAAAAACTCCTATAAATAAATATAAAAATCTACCAGATGTCACATTTTGTTGGAACTTAAGAAAAAAGTTTTAGGAAGTGATGGGTACTAATCTTTCTACCTTTGGCAAAAATTTCACAAGAACTGGGAGGAGACAAAGTGGTAAACGAGAACCAAAACCAAAAGTGAATAAGGAGCATTACTTTGTGTAAGAAGCATGTCAGCACTAGAAACTACACAGCTTCCTCACAAGCTTTCCACTTTTGTCATCGTGTGTTCACAGAACCTTCCTGCTCTATATATCTTCTTCACCACCCCAACAAGCAACTCACATACCCACCTCCTCAATTCCTTTCCTCTCACAACTGACCGGACTTCTAGTCTGTAGTTGGCTTCTTTCAGTCTTCCAAGTGGCTGTTGTGGTATGGGATGCATACCCAGGAAATCAAAAGAAACCTTTGTCTTTGGCTATATTTATATCCAAGGTCTTGGTTAAGCCTTGTCTAGACCATTTCTAGGGTTTTGGCCTCTTTTTGTTATTTACATATTAATCCACATAGCTAAAAGGAAGACAAGAACCACAAATGTCATTCTATTAGCTTCATTTTATTTCATTTTGTTAGTGTCTTTTGAGAATTGACTGTGTTATATGTTCCAGAGATTCCTGGCTTTGGCTGAGGCAAAGTTCCAATAAACACACGGACACGGACTCTGTTACTAGCCTGGGAACACGATGGATAAATTTGCTCTCAACTTTAGCCCTGGCATCAGTTGTGCCCTGGAGTCTGTTCATACAGAATCTGGGGAATTTGTGTAGCATGGCTGACAATTTTTCCTTTCATAAAAAGCTGAGATGATTGTTTCCATGTATAGTATTAAAACTGTAAGGACAAAATGCAGTTTTCCAAAACTTCATTTTTCTCATTTTCTAACATACTCTTGAATTAAACCATCATAGTTTATTGATCAGAAATGCTCTGCCAACTTATGTACAATTGTAACTATATATTGCTACACTAATGGAACCAAAAGCCATGGTAGCATATTATTGGAACAAAAGCAGCTTTCTTCGTTGTGTGAATTTTACCTCAATAATAAGCCTCTCTGCACCAAATTGATTAGATTTCTTGTAAAAGAATAGCTGCCATTGCAAATCCAAAATAATAGATGGTTGACATGTGACACTAATAGTACCCAATAAAACAGCTACAGGAAAATTTTCCCAAATGCTTTGTAAATTGATTATCTATAATACCCTATGATAAATTGAACCATAATGTCACCTGATGGCTATTTATTTAGGCAGAAATTCAGCCTGGGGAATTTGAGAAAGAAAATCCTAGCACTGCAATGATGATGGTAATACATTTCACAGTCTGCTAGAATGGCAGATATTAGTGTGATTTAGTAAGCATTGTCTTTGCTCATCTGCCCTAAAACAAGAGTTTTACTAGTAATCATTTGGTCAACAGACAAACCTGTTTTGAATATCAACTTAATGTGTTCTTCAGCAGCACCTCAAATTGCAATTGTGTCTCTGCCGCACCAAAAAAATCAACTTCCTGACTTCTCTATTTCATTGAGAGGACTGGCATTAGCCCAAACTTCCAGGGTCAAAATGAGCTTTCAAATTCTCCTTTTCGGTTGACTTGCAACTCAATTATCACCAAGACCTGTTGATTCTTTCTTCTCATTGTTTCTTTCATACATCCTTTTCTTTATATGCCCATAACCCAAAGAAAATTCCAGTCTTTACTCCCCATTCTCAATACTGCAGTCCTGCTTCATGTAACCTCTCTGCTTCTAGCCTTCCTCGCCATTCTGCCTTATGAATCTCACAGGTCTCTTCTGTAAGCTCTGCTTTCAGGGGTCACGCCCCTGTTCATAATGCTTCAATGAGTCACTATGGCCAGGACAGCAATTTTCTCCTTGATATTTCACTATGACCTATGTGTGTGCCCTACAAATTGGAGCATAAGTAAGATGTGGAATCCGGATCCAGCAGTCTGCTCTTTTAATATTAATTTCTCCCTGTGCCTCCTGTCAGAATTGGTTCCTTCCCCTCATGCATTCTTTTTTTTTTTTTTTTTTTTCATTCTTATTTTATTCTACTCACATGGAACTCATCACCTGTTGATGTACATTGGCAACATTTATGTTTCTACTGTAGCAGATGTAGAAATTACCTTCAATGATTCCCACTTCCCACTTTATGACCTTGTATAATCCCTTCTCCTTGAGTGTGCACTAAACCTAGATACTTGCTTCTAAACATAGAAAATAGAAAGCCTGATGGGATGTCATTTTGTGACTCTGTTATAAAAGACTGACTTCCATCTTACTCTTAAACACTCTCTTCTCTGTTCCCTTCTTAGCTTGCACACTTTGATGAAGTAAAATACCATGTTGAAGAGAACCACATGGCAAGGAGCTGAGGGGAGCCTGAGGCTAAACAACAGCAAGTAACTGAAGTCTTCAATCCAAAAGTCCTTGAAGAACTGAATTCTACCAACACCCATGTGAGTGAGCTTGGAAGTGGATCCTTCTTCAGACAAACCTTCATATGAAACCAAGTTTTGGTTGACACCTTGGTTTCAAGCCTTGTAAGAACCGTGAAGTGCAGGACCCAACTAAACCATGCCTGGGTTCCTGACCCACAGAAACTATGAGAATACTATTTTTCAGCTGCTAAGTTTGGGTACAATTTGTTGCACAGAAGCAATTAAATACACATATCTTATGTCACCTACTTCACTATAGCCTCCCCAAGGCAGAAACTCTAAATGATAAAGCTAAATGTAAGCACAGTGTCCAATGTAAATGCTAACACACAATAAATACTAATTGACAGAGTGATTAAATAAATTACTTTGCTAGGCTAATTTTCCCAATTTTTGCTGAGAAAGTAACTATCATTTAACTTTCTCCAAGTGAATGAATTACATATAAAGTTTATACTACCCTTTAATGTAAGATTCTATGTTTTGATTTTTGCCTTTTTCTCTATTCATTTGCATTTCTTCTTTTGTTCTTAGCAGAAAGATATTCGCCTCATCTTATCTTCTACTTACATAAAGGAGTACATAATTCAGAGTGATAAGCAATTGCAAACTTGAATTTGTTTTTGAATGATAAGCTCCTTCTGTAATGAAAATGTGCTTAAATGATTAAAAAAACAGAGGTGTCATCTATCAACTTTGAGCTGCAAATAATAAAAACAAATAACAAAAAAATGAAACTCATGATTCACAGCAAGGTTGTATTCACATATTAATAAATCTGTTGGCTTCCAGATTAAAATTTTAATTAGGTCATCAAAGATCCAATATTTTCCCATCTTTCTTCTCTGTTGTTCTCAGACAAGTTCCCTCATGGTTGCAGGATGACTGCCACTAGTCCAGTGATCACATCCAGACACAAGAATATCCAGTGGAAAAGGTATCTCTTCCCCCTGTGTGTCTCTTTCTTTAACAGCAAAAAAGCCATTCTCAGAAGCACTCAACAGATTTCCCTTTGCATCTCAGTGGACAAAATTGGTTCATGCAACATGTCTTAAATTAAACCATGATTGGTAGAGGAAAGACTGAACAAAATTGTGACTTCACCAGCAAGGAAGATCAGTAATGTCTATTTACATTTCAAAAGATGACTTAAAGTAACACATAATTAGTCTGTGTGTTTACATGGATTTAGTAGAAGGGCCAGCTATTGTCACCTAGATGATTTGGAATTATGATAAAAGACTTAAAAATTAGGGTTAAAACCATTATCCATCTACAAAAGTTGTCTAATCTTTCAATCATCTTTTTAAACTTTATAACTATAGTAACAGTACTGATGAGTCCTTTTTTTTATGTTACTTGGTTCTTATTTATGAAACAATATCATGGTCTCAAAATCAATTTTTAAACACCATATGAATTGATTTATAAAACTGCATAAGCTTTTAATCAGTTTTGAAACTTAAGTTTTCCTGAGAAGCCTGAATGACAGAAGAATTTCTTTCCCTTTGATTTTTTTATACTCTTAACTGTCTATGTGTGCACTGGTTAAAACAAAAGAAAAGAAAGGGCCCCCAAAAACCTGTATTGCAGCTGAAAGCCTTCAGCAAAGGAGGTACAGTCTAAAATCAGATACATAGCCAAGTTTATTAATGTGTCTAGTTGCCACAGTTAGAAGAAGCAGATTATGGTTGTTAAGAATATAAATATGGAATCAAATCTAGATTTGCATTGCATCCCCATATCTTATTTAGAATGCATGATTTAACCTCTGTAAGCCAAAGTATTTTCATCTTTAATATGGGGATTATCAAACTGACCTCACAGAAATAATGTCTGTGAAACACTTCATATAGCAGTAAACACTCAATAACTGTTAGTGGTTATTACTGTTTATGCTGTTATAAGAAACATTTCCTAACCACATCTTATAAACTGGTCTCCTCCAACTGTCTTCCAGGGCTGTGCTATAGGATAAGATTGGGAGCTAAGCTCCTCTCATGCAGAGGGTTGCAGGAGAATTATCACCCCACTTCACAAGTGGCTCCGACAGGCCTTATCCCTCTACTGCAGGAAGAAACCTAGACACCCTGTTAAACATATACCTCTATGAAACAGATTAATCATTTCGTTGCCTCATCATCCCTTTCTAGAGGGTTAAGATTCCCTGTTTACCTCACTGTCTGACCACTTACACACTAGGGATTGCCTTCCAACTGAGGTTCCTTGTCTCAATATGTGGCTTCCATTCACTGACCTTGGATACAAGGAATGCAAATGTGCATCTGCCCAGTCCATCCGCCTTTTGCGTCTGGTTTAGCTGAAAATATCTTTAAACCTCAAAATATATGTCATTCTGAGGTTTCTTGGGTTAAACCAGTAATATCCCCCACTGAACACTGAATAAGACAAAGAGACAACGGACTTGAAAAGGCATTTATCTCTTTAGTTTTTATCCAGATTTACAATTGGGATTTTGTAAGTGATGGATGTGCCCTGGTGAGTCACCTTTACTCCACTTTAAAAGAATCTGAATCCATTCAAAGCCCCTTCTTGATTGCAAATCCGACCACTTAAATTGTTTTTACCCATCACACTCATGTGGTTCTGATCTTAGAAACTTACTTAGTAGGCTGTAAAGAGCATTCAACTCAAGCTTCAGGTTATTTGTGTCACATAATTCCAAGACTGGATACAAAGTGATAACAAAATTTCCTAGTATACTTTCCTATTTGTATATTATTGTTCTACTTTGTTTTGTTTCAACAACCATTTCTCAATTATCTTTTAGTAAAGCAATATTCATATATTTGGGTATAAAAGACTCATCAGCATTCATTTTTCTATGGTGAAAATTAATTTTGATTGTAAATACAGAAGCTAAAAATCATTTTGATATTCTATCACTTCAATAATTATCTTCTTTGCCTTGTTATATTAGATCAAAAAGCTTAAGCTTTTTTTAGTCATCATGCACTGAATTAGTAGAGTAACACATTTTAAAAGAATCATAATAGAAATATTAATTAACATGAAAAAATTCTTTCAGAATCTTTTGATGAAAAGCATAATAAAAAATTGCAAGTGAGTGGTATGGGTAGAATATAAGGTCAACTCAGGCAAAATACACATTAATACTTCAAACAGATTTAACAAGATAGGTGAGATTGCACACCAATATTTTTTGAAAGCTTAATGAGAGAGATTTAAAATGATTGAACTGCTATCCAGATTATTGATATCCCATACATGGTATCATTCATGTATGAATAACACAGATTTTGCAACATGGATTGATGCAGGCTTCAAATAACTGTCTTGTTGGAAGCTGAACCAACCTTTTAAGGGTGAGAACACAAATTTCTCTAGAGAAAAAAAAAATTCTTACTGTTACTCCTCCTGGAGAGGAGTTCATCATAGGATGGGAAATGAGAACTCAGTGGAACTTGGATTGAAATAAAAGATTTCTGTCCCCCTTTCTCTGCATCTGAGGGTCAGTATGGTTGGAAACACCAAGATCTAAAGACACCTGGAGTACTCCTGGTGGAAGGGAAGGAAGATAAAAGTAGAATGCTGGTTTCTACCACATAGATCCAGGAAGGGGGCTGCCTGAGAGGGGGGTCTACACATGTTTTCTCCTTCACCTGTCTTCACAACTTCAAGGGGTTGGGTAAAGTTACAACCTGACCCCTAATGCCTACTAGAGGAGAAGGAAGGGTTTACCTTACTTTACATGAAGCTTCTAAGAGAAGGGCAGTGCTCTTTCCTGGACACACACACGCACACACACACACACACACACAATGAGCCAAAGTGACCGTAACAGCTTTGGTCCCCCAGAAGAAAAACAGCAGCAAGGAGAAGGTAAGTTATATGAGTGCATACAATTTACTGCTATTTTGACTAATTGAAACAGATGATTCAACTTAGTCAAGCTATGGTTCAGACTTTCTTTTTCTATGAAAACTGACCAACTATTCACCTGAACTTATTGTATTAACTGGTTGATTTATGTTTCATGTTGATTCAGGCTGCAAAGATCAAGAATTATAAGGGGGAGAACCCCCTTAAACTTATTAATGTTCTTCATACACTTCAAGTCCCCCACGCTTCAGGGAGAGGTTTTTTCCTCCCTGAGATTTAAACTCTTTCTGCTGTCATGCTTCTTCTATCACTTCTTGGGGCAAATTTAAAGAAAATTTTGAAATAGCTATTCCTAAGTTCATAAGAAGTCAAAAGATAAAGAGTTCTAACCCTGTATCAAAGGAAACTGTCCTGGTTTGAATCAACTGAAAAGTTAGTGCTTCATTCAAATTTTTCACATGTACTACCCCACTTTGCTCTTAACATATAATGCATTTGAAGATACCAAAATAAAGATATTAAACTTGTTATTTTCCCACTTTACCACATCAAAACCCTATTAAGGGAGAATTAGTGCTTCCTGTAACTTATAACTAAACATAGTTTATTTTCATACAATATAGTATATATTTCAGCTTGCTTACAAACCTAGTTTAGATTAGTAAAAGCATATAACCAATACAAGAGAGAGAAAGAAGGATGGAAATAAATATTTTACTTGGAATGGTTCTACATATTGCATATATGCTTTATTTTATTTCTTGTATCTCTTAGCCTATAAAGGCTAAATAAAATGCAAGGGGAAAATTGAATATAATATAAATCAAAGATTTTGGTGACAAACTTTATTAATTCTTTGCATGTACGCACATGGCTTAGTCCTCAAAACATAATAATTTTAATACATATTATACAGATAAAACAAAAACGACATCAGCTATTGAAATATTGATGGAATTAGAAGAAGGAGCAATCCAATTCTGTATATTAAAAATTAAATAGTGTCAATCAATTAGATGTTTGGTACAAATAAGAGAAATGCCAACTAAGAAGCCATTTACCTTTAAATTGTTTCCTTCTTTCGGGTGATGTATTTTGCCACCTTAATTGTTTTATATTTGCTGTCTAGAAGGAACAGCCATTGAACAGAGACCAAGTCTTTGTTTTCTATAGGATCAATTGCATTACCAGCAATCAATGAATAATTCTTTAGGAATAACCTGCCAGGGAATGGTACCTGCAGGTTAGAACACTTCCTCGTATAATAAAACTTGATGCAGAGCTCAAATCATGTTAAATCATAGCATGATATCTCTGCTCCAGTAAAGTTTTTATTTTCTTAAATATTAATCTCAGAAGTTCATTCTTTCTTACTGTTCCAGACAGCAGTCAGAGTAGACTAAATTATGTGTATACAAATTGGGTCTAAATAACTTGACACTTCAGAATATGAAGGATAATTCCTAAGGGATAACTCAGGGCTTTCCTTTTTGCATGTCCTGTGCCTGTAACCAGCTGAGATAGCACAGAGAAACCTTGTTTTGGTGTCAATGATCACCCCAATCTGCTAAATTTGTTGCAAAGCTACCCCTTTCCATTTTGCTTAGAACAACTTGAAATGTTTGTAATGGCTTTTCATCATTCAACAAATAATTTTGAGAGGCTGCTATGTGACAGATACTGTACTAAACAAGCCCTTGCATTCACAGAGCTCATATTCTACAAATGGGAAGACAACCATCAGTAAACAAGGAAACAAATAAACAAGGAAGCTAATTTCTGGAGGTGTCAGGGAGAAAAAAAGTTCTATGCAAGAAGTGCTTCAGACTGGGCTGAAGAGCTAACTCCTAAATGATGAAAGAGCTGGCCCATCAAAGACTGGGAGGACAGTAGCCCACACAGGGGAATAGCTGATGCAAAGCCCTGCAGGTGGGCATGTGATATGTTATGGTCTGCTGAAGGCAACATGGAAAGAAGGCTTTAAAAAAAGGAAGAAAGCTAGTGTAGAGTGTCGGGAACAGGGGGATAATGGAGGTAAGCTAGGGGAAGCCAGAAAAAAAGCCATGGGTTTTATAATCTTCTTCAATGCATAGATCCATTGAAAACAGAATCCCAACAACATGGCTGCACTGGTGTGGCGCCAGTCACTGAAAGTAGTCAATTATTGTTAGGAAATAAATTGTGCCCCTCTCCCCCACCTAATTCATGTGTTGAAATCCTCACTCCCAATGTGACAGTTTAGAGATAGGACCTTGAAGGAGATTACTAAGGTTAAATTAGGTCATATGGGTGACTCCCTAATCCAACGGGACTGATGTCTTTATATGTAGAGGAAAAGACAACAGAGATATCTCTCCATGCACAGAGAAAAGGTCATGTAAGGACATAGCAAAAGGTGTCTGTCTCCGTGTAGGTAGGCTCCCCTCCTCCCAGTTGTGCATGGGTCATTGATTCCATAGACCTGGTTAGAGCACAGCAGTGTACAGCTGGAGCCAATGCAGAGCTGGGAACACACCTCCACTCAGGACACCTATGCCAGTCAATCCCCAAGTATGCACTCCAGGCTCATGCAGCCAAATGGAAGGTCCCTCCATGACAGGAAATCTGCAGTTAAAATTTTTAAGTGCTGAGTGCAGACTTGGGTGGAAGAGAGGGAGTCACAAAAGGAACGTGGAGGAACATTTCCTGGAGGGAATGTTTCTGTGCTGTGAACAGCTAATAGCTGCCAGGAGGCCCATCCCCCTATCCTGTCCCCCTCATTGAGCTCTCAACAGGGATTGGAAAGCTGTCTGGATGGTCTAACCACAGGAAAAACTCTGCAATACAAAGTTACCTTGAATGTGGACCACTGCCGGACAAGAGTGGCAGAGCAGAAGTGAATACCCCTTACTCTCTCCATAAAAGAACTATTTTGAACAACAGAAAAGGCCTTAGGATAGGAAGACCTTATCTAACTACAAAACAACAAAACTAAAGAATAGCAATAAAAAAGAGAAGAGTTGCTCCTCACAGATGAAGAAGAACCAGTGGGAAAACATTAGCAATCTTCAAAGACTTAAAGAAATATCACCTAGAAAGCAGCTATCAGTCCCCAAACAATGGAAGACACCCTGATGATAGCCACAGAATTCAAATACTGAATGACTAAATTGGCTAAGGAAAACCTCAAGAAATTAGAAGCAAACATCACCCAAGTTGTGCAGAAAGTAAAAATTGAGTTGGCTAATATAAGAAAGGTTCATTCTGAAATCATGGAAATGAAGAATTCCTCTTGGAATTTCAAAGCACAATAATAGGCCTAGGGAGCAGAATCAATCAGGCAGAGGAAACAATCTCAGAGTGTGAAGAAGAACAAAACCATGGTCTTGGCAGCAACCTGAATGCAGTTTGAGACCATCATACTAAATGAACTATCATAGAAACAAAAAACTGAATACCACAGGCCCTAAACACTGGGGTCATATTATTGTCATATTAGCACAGGGGTGGGATCAGCAGACTCAGGGCTCTGCTAAGGGAGGGAGGGAGGCAAGAGGCAATACAATGGGTACCTGGTCCACTACCAAGGAAAGAGATAGCCAGATAGAAATCCAGTTTTCACCTGCATGCAACCTACTTATGTAGCAAATTCTCACTTGTACCCCCAACACCAAAATTTTTTAAAATTTAAAAAATGTTTAAAAAGAAGAAAAAAAGTCTCTCTGAAAGCCAGAAAAAGAGGCATCATCAGAGACCAGTCCTTCTGGTATCTTGGTCTTGAACTTCCAACTTCCTGAACTGTGAGAAAACTGATGTTGTTTAGGCCACCCAGATGGTTGTATTTTGTAATGCCAACCCAAGCAGATTAATACAGTTACCATATCACAAATTTTACAACATAGGATTTTTTCCCTGCATTTATCCCAAATTGATTCATTTAGGACCAAATGATTTTGTGGCAGAAGAGACCTGAGAGAATATTTTCTCAACTCAACTCATTTTACAAATGAGAAAAGTTAAGATTTAAAGTGAAAAGATTAAAAGGGCATATCAAATTATATTCTCCCACACGTCACCACCTTCACCATGATTCATTCATGCTGCTCTGTCTGACTTTTGATGAAGCCTTTCTCCAGAACAAGAAAACAAATAATGAATTCCATAAAAAAACTAAACTGCACAATCACCTCTGCAATAAAAATGCCATGCTAAATTTAAACAGATAATAATAAACTAAAAAATACTTGCATTAAATACAAAATATTAAATTCCCTCCTTAATATACAGAAAATACAAATATATACAACAATCAGCAAGATTTCAATCATTTAAGGAGAAAAAGGTATCACAGATAACTCAAATACAAACAGAAAAATGATAAGAAAAAATATTTCCTCGGGATAAATAAATGTAAGATAACTTCAGGAAATAATTTTATCCTATGTGATAACAAAAATTTTAGATTACCCGATGTGATTTACCTGAAGGTGATACTCTGAACCAAAGCTGGTGATATAAAATAAAGCAGGTCCTTTGTGGAAAATAAATTTCCAACATGTAGCAGAAGGCTCAAAGATGTTTATATCACCTGAATCAGATTATTATTCCTGAGAATTTCAAGAGAAGCAAAACGATAAAAGCATAGAAAAGTTTAGTGAAGAACTATATGTTAAAAAAAAAAATAAGTCGGGCTCAGTGGCTCAGCCTGTAATCCCACGCCTTTGGGAGGCTGAGGTGAGTGGATTGCCTGAGCCCGTGGGTTCGAGACCCGCCTGGGCAGCGAGACCTCATCTCTACAATAAATAAAAAAATCAGCCGGGCATGGTAGCGCATGCCTGTAATTCCGGCTACTTGGAAGGCTGAGGCGGAAGGATCGCCGGAGCCCAGCAGGTGGAGGCTGCGGTGGCCGGGAGCGGCCACTGCACTCCAGTCTGGGCAACAGAGTGAGACTCCAACTCAAAAAAAAAAAAAAAAATAGAACCCTCTGTACTTCCTTAATATTACAGGAATAGTTAAGGGAATAATTAAGCATCACAATTATACAATATTATAAGGTCACTGAAGATAATAACTATAAGGATTTTTAGAAACTTGGAAACTACATAGCATAATAGTTGAAAATATAGTATTGAAATCAAATGAACCAGGTCAAGAATTGAATTCTGCCTCCACCACATGCAAAGTAGGTAAACTAAGTTTTCTCAACTATAAAATGGAAATACCAAGATAACAGTGAATAGTTGAACACTTGTTGTGTGCAAATAATGTTCCAAATATATTGCAGTTGACCGTCATTATTTGCAGATTGCATATTTGCAATCATTCTACTCAATAAAATTTCTTTGTAATCCCAAAATCAATATTATTGGTGTTTTCTAGGTCATTCACAGATATGCATAGAGCAGCAAAAAAAGTGAGGTGCAGATGCCAGTTGTCCCAGCTAAGGCAGAATTACAAGGTTCAGTCTGGTTGAGTTGGCTCTCCTACAGAGGTTCACAAAAGACAGAGACACTCAGGGACACTCAGGGCAGTGCTGGGTAGTGCTAGCATCAGATCTCAGGCTCTGGGGACAGTGGGATTGGTTTTGAAGTTCAACAGTGGCACTTGTTAGCGAAGCAGTCTCAGGGAAGTCAAGGGAATCACAAAAAGAACAGGATCTACTGGAATGAGTTGACTTTAAGATTCGCTATTATAATGTGTGTTGTGTATGTGTTGTGTTTGTGTGTAGTGTGTGTGTTCATATTTTTCCCAGGAGCAATGTTTCAGTATTCCTACTTTAGCGTTCCAGGCAATATACAAAATACAACTACCATGAATAATGAAAATCAGCTGTATGGCATGGACTCATTTAATCCTCGTGCAAGTCCTCTGAAATAACACTGAGCTAAAAACTGGAGGAAACAGATCCCTCCCCAAGGGCTGGGCTTACATAAAGGAAGAAGTGCAATTATTGGAGCCTGACACTTTGGACCTTGGGAGAGAACACTTGGGATTTGTGTTCAGAAGGGGCTGTCACCCATCTCTGTTGCTTCTGAAGATAGGTGAGGCTAGTTTGGGGAATGGCAAAAGAAACTAGAGGCCAGGCTCTTTAACCACAAGTATAGATAACTGCCCCTATTAGGGTCACACTGTCAAAAACAGAAAAAAGGAATCCCCTCTTCCTGCTTCTCTTTCAACTTCTGATTTCCCTCTAGCCTTCCTATTGGCAGAACTTGTAGGCAAACTTGCTAAGGAGTCTGGGAGATTTTGTTTTCAGAGTCCCAGCTCCAGAATCACAGGGATGAGGAGCTGAAAGATTACAAGTACATGGACTAGCTGGAATTCCTCAGAATGCAGAGTCGGAAACAAAACCTTAGGTATTGTTATTATATAAGGACATTCAATTCCAGGAAAACAGGAGTGAAGAAAGAGCAGAATGAGAAGGGAAAAGAGGGAGAGTAAACAGCAGCATGTTTTCAAACTGCCTACCACTTGGTATCATGTGCACCTGGTTCCTCCATCTGCTGGTACTATCTTTCAAGAAACCTGCAAACCACTGTATTCCAGGAGGGAAAAAGGAGCACAATTTATCTGCTTGCTCCTAACTGCCATTGACCAAATATTGGTCATCTGGGCACATATTTCCCTACATTCCACACTGCCCATGCACTGAGAATGGAGCAAATCTTGCAGAGTTTCATTCCTCAAAGGTAACAGAGAAAGCCCAGGGCAGGAGGGGAGGGGCAGGTGGTGCAGGCATGATAAGAGGCACCACTGGGTTGTGTGCAAGTGGAATCAGTTTCTTCATATGTGACTGGGTAAAGCCACACAAATTTGACGTTACAGAGTGGCAGGGGTAAAACAAATGGTCAAAGGCTCAGAAGACAGTTGAAGCCAGGAGAACTACACTTGCTGGGTAAGAAGTATCTCATGTGGTAAATAACAAAGAATGTGGGTGTACACAGGTGTGTATACATTCTGGTATATCCAATATCAAGTAGGACAAGGGAATTCATACAGTTTGCAATCCAAATGGATATTTCTGTCCAGGACAAATGCTGAGCTTCACAGGACCTTGAAACAATTGCCCTAAATTAGGGCTGTTCCAAACAAACTGAAATGTATGTCTTTATAGTCTAGCTAGGAGAACTACATAAAAAGTAAAACTTCTGTTCAGATGAGGCATGGGAAAAAAAATTTTAGTGGGTATATTATTTTTTCTGTAAAATTATGAAATTCATTTTAATTTAACATTAAGCTTAATTTTTTAAAAAATCATTAGACATATAAATCTTGAAAATTATATGCCATGTGTATACTATTCTGTATTTTTGTTATTCTTGGCCTTTATATTTAAAGCAGTGCAAATATCTCTTCTGACTGGGCTTAATTCAAGAACTACTTCTTCTCTCTTAGCTTTTATTACTGAAGATCTGTTACTGAATCAGCCAAAGAGAAAACTAACATCTCTGTTCAAGTCACTCCTTCTGAAAACATGTTTCTTACCTTTACTAATTACAGTAAAGTACAAAGGGTCCCAGAGAGACTCACAGTAAAAAACGGTGTATATGATTTTCTTAAATTATTCTATCACTTGTTAAAATGGTAGAGATTTTAGTCAAAACTATTGCAACAGGGGAGAGAGATCTGTCTAAATGCTAAATACAACAAGGACAAGTAGGGATTTATAGACAAAGAGAAGAGTTAGGGGTTTAGTGGATAGAAAATTACTAAAAGGAGGCATCAAAGGTAGGGAGATTTTTTGCTAAACCTACTTAACAGGATTCTTACAGAGAGTGGGTCAAAGTGATCAAGTGATCAAGGTGATCAAAGTGATCAAGAATGGGAGCATTCTCTCTATACTGACTTAGCAGGATTTCTATTAAAACTAGATTTGGCATAGATGAACAAGGAAGCCAAGGTCTAGGCCTATTCAAGAAGAGCACTCAGAGGACTAACTAAAGATTGTCCAAGAAAAGAGTCCTTGTCAATAAGAAGGTAGAGAAGCAACACAGAAACCATATCCCTATGTATTCAGGGTTAGGTCCTGTGTCAGATTGATAAAATGGGTGACCTCATCTTTATTTTTTACTTTTCTGTCCTTTCTAAACGTGTTCTTTTAAAGGTCACAATTTTCCTTGCACATTTTTATAGGCAGATATAAATTCAAGGAACACAATTCCCTTTTTAAGAAAAAAAAAATGGGCTGTGCTGGAGTGCTAATGGATTTCAGTGGGAAGTCTATTGCCCAGTATTCTGCCTGAATGGTCCTCAGCTGGACAGCACTCATGAGCCCAGATGCCAAGCTGTAGACAACTGTCTCTAGGCAGCGCCATCTGCTTCCATGGGAATCTCCCCAGGCATTTGGTTGGCAGCTTCAGGGTGGCCTTGAGGTCTGTCATGTGAAGAGGATGCTGCTGGGAGGCTGTCTGTCTTTTCTTAACCCTTGGAAGTTCATTTCCTATCCTTTACCAGAGTCAGCATTTGATTACATTTTCTTTCTTTGAGAACAATAGTAGTTGAGTTCCCTTTACCAGAAACTTAGCACAAAGTAAAATTCAACTCAATTTTCTCTTAGTTGTTGGGAGAATTGTGTTTCTTCCTAGGACAGTCAAACACAGTGTTTCTCAAAGGGGTATATGACTGACCTCAAGTTTGAACAAAATGCTCAAAGAGAAATTTTTAAAAAGAGTCCAAAAGTCATACAAGTTTTGAAAATGCTGCGTATCACATCTTAGTATTAGAGATTCATCACACTCATTAAGTAGTAATGGCCCTGAGAAGTCCTACAGTTAGAACCAGAAAATTTAATATAATTTAG
The DNA here is from genome assembly GCF_000164805.1 of Carlito syrichta. NCBI lineage: Eukaryota > Metazoa > Chordata > Mammalia > Primates > Tarsiidae > Carlito > Carlito syrichta. The sequence continues at coordinate 122,406 of NW_007257088.1, read as the reverse complement.
CCCCGTATTTCCAAAACTTAGGGGAACACACAATTTTAATTTAATTCAGCTACATCATAACCCATAAATGTCGTAGCTTGCTCTCAAAAGGGATTATCAGAATACACCTAGGAGCAATCATCCATCAAAAAGACTTGGTAACCTCAGGGAAGCCAGCATGGGCCCCTCAAGAGAAAAAAAAGTCCTCTGTTTCTTATATATTCTAAAGTTGTTAGAATACCATGTGTATTTTATGAACTGAACAGAATTCATTTATTCTTCTTTTCCTCCATTCAACAAATATTAACCATACTCAAACCAGAAAGGCACACATTAAAGATTTATAATGAAATGCAGTGATAATCATACCACAGCCAGGGTTTGTTTGCTTCTAGAGGCTTTCTTAAAAAGATTTGTTGATTATTGAGTGCTCACATAGTCTGATGAACATATAAGTTTCCTGGCAAGATGCCTCTTCCACCCAAAAGGGCATTGAACAAGTCCATCAGAGGGTGAGACAGGACAACAGGAGTACTAACAGTGAAGATGAAATACAAGGAAGAGAGTGTGAGAGCTTTTTGGAATCAAAATACAAAATTCGTAACAGTTCACCAGTACATTTGACTATTTAACAAAAATGCATATAATATTAGAAGAGATTATCTTAAGAATGAGGCCATTTCAAGTAACTCTCATGTACCCTTAGTTGCTCAGTTGTGCCAGGCACATTGTAGACACATTATGAATTTTTTTTTTTTTTGAGTTGGAGTCTCACTCTGTCACCCAGACTGGAGTACAGTGGCCGCTCCCAGCCACCGCAGCCTCGACCTGCTGGGCTCTGGTGATCCTTCCACCTCAGCCTTCCAAGTAACCGGAATTACAGGCATGCGCTACCACGCCTGGCTGATTTTTTTTTTTTATTTATTGTAGAGATGAGGTCTCGCTGCCCAGGCGGGTCTCGAACCCACGGGCTTAGGCAATCCACTCACCTCAGCCTCCCAAAGGTGCGGGATTACAGGCTGAGCCACCGAGCAGAATAATACTGTATTTCACATAGGTATTAGTAATTGCTGTTAAGTGGAGTATGGTGCAAAACTCATGGGTCCTTCACTAAAAGGAATTTCAGAGTGGCCAGCAAAGTTTTGGGTTTTTTTTTTAATTATTGTAAAGATGTGGGGTACAATTCAGAGTTAGGTACACGAATATTGATTATGCAGGTACCCTTGTTGATGAGATATACTCCTTCCTCCCCTAACAGTTCCTCTCAACTGCCAATCACACCCCCATCCCCTGACAGTTTCCCACTACTGCCAATCCCTTTCTTATAGTATTATAATTGTTCAAGGTCCACTTATGAGTGAGAATATATGGTACTCTGTTCATTTCTGTGAGTATGATCAACTAAATCCATCAAAGTTGCTGTGAGGTCCAAAAGTTTGTCCTTATTTATTACTGTGTAATATTCCATTGTGTATATGTACCACCTTTTTTTTTTAAAGTTCCGTTTTGATAAGCAACATGGTTGGTTCCATGTTTTTGCTATTGTGAATAGAGCTGCCACAAACCTACGTGTACAGGTATCTTTTTTGTAGAATGATTTGAGTTTCTCTGGGCATATTCTCAACAAGGGAATTGCTGGGTCATATGGAAGGTCAGTTTCTAGTTCTTTCAGAAATTGCCACACTGTCTTCCAAAGAGGTTGCACTAGTTTGCATTCCCACCAGCAGTGTAGAAGCATTCCTTTTGCTCCGCATCCTCTCCAGCATCTATGGTTTGTTTTATTGATGATGGCCATTCTCACTGGGATTAGGTGGTATCTCAATGTGGTTTTGATTTGCAATTCTCTAATGAGTAAGAATGAGCACTTTTTCATTTGTCTATTGGCTGCCCGTATATCTTCTTTTGAGAAATATCTGCTCATGTCTTTTGCCTACTTTTTAATAGGGCTGTTGTTTTATCCTTTTGGCACGTTTGAGTTCTTTGTAGATACTAAATATTAGGCCTTTGTCAGATATACAGTTGGAAAATATTTGTTCCAATTCTGTGGGCTGTCTCCCTGCTCTCTTGATGGTGTCTTTTGTTTTGCAGAAGCTCATTAGTTTAATGAGGCCCCACTTGTCTATCTTATTTCTTAAGGTATGGGCATTTAGGGTTCTGAATAGGAATTGGTTGCCAGTCTGAATTTCCATAAGGGTGTCTCATGCGTTTTCTAAGATTCTTATAGTTTCAGGTTTTACATTTAGGTCTTTGATCCATTTAGAGTAAATTTTTGTGTATAGTGATTGGTAGGGATCCTGTTTCAATCTTGTGGATGTGTTCAGCCAGTTTTCTCAGCACCATTTACTGAATAGGTTCTCCTCTCCCCAGTGGTTGTTGTTGGAGGCCTTGTCAAAGATGAGTTGGTTGAGAAATTGAGACTTTGCTTCCAGAATCTCTAACATGTTCCATTGGCCTGTATGCCTGTTCTTGTACCAATACCAGACTGTTTTGATTACTATAGCCTTATACTAAAGTTTGAAGTCTGAAAGTGTGATACCTCCTGCTTTGTTCCTTTTTTTTTTTTTTTTTTTTTTGTAGAACAAAGTTTCTTATTAATTTGTAAGGGTTCGTTGTATGAGAAAGGCAAGAGTTATTTTTTTTCCATATTTTTTATTTTAAAATTGTTGGGTACAGTTAACGGTTAGGTATACAAATGTGCATTGTGCAAGTACCTTTTTGATGAGGTGTGCTCCCACCATCCCCAGACCGATATTGACTACTGTTAATCGCACCTCCCTTCCCTTCCCTGCCCCCCCATAGTTTCCCACCACTGTCAATCCTTTTCTTATAGTATTATGATAATTGTCCAAGGACCACTTATGAGTGAGAACATGTGATATTCAGATCTTTGTTTCTGTGAGAGATCACTCAGTATTATAAATTCCAGTTCCATCCAGGTTGCTGTGAAATTCATGATTTTGTTCTTTTTTATGGCTGCGTAATATTCCATTGTGTATATGTACCACATTTTTAAAATCCAGTTCTCTTTTGATGGACAGCATGGTTGGTTCCATGATCTTGCTATTATGAACAATGCTGCGATAAACATACAGGTACAGGTATCTTTTTTATAGAGTGATTTGAGTTCTTCAGGGTATATTCCCAGTAGGGAGATTGTGGGGTCATATGGAAGGTCGATTTTTAGAGCTTTTAGGAATCATCACACTGATTTCCCCAGAGGCTGTACTAGTTTACACTCCCACCAACAGTGTAGAAGTGTTCCCTTTTCACCACATCCTCTCCAGCATCTGTTATTTTTTGAGTTATTGATAATGGCCATTCTGACTGGAGTTAGGTGGTATCTCAGTGTAGTTTCAATTTGCATCTCCTTGATGATTAGTGAGGTTGAACATTTCTTCATGTGTCTGTTGGTCGCTCGTATGTCTTCTTTTGAGAAATGTCTGTTCATATCTTTTGCCCAGTTTATAATGGGGTTGTTTGTTTTTTTCTTTTCAGCAAGTTTGAGTTCCTTGTAGATCCAAGACGTTAGGCCTCTGTCAGACATGGAGTTGAAAAATACTTTTCCCCAGTCTGTGGGCTGTCTCCCTGCTCTCTTGATGGTGTCTTTGGCTTTGCAGAAGCTTGTCAGTTTAATGAGGTCCCACTTGTCTATCTTATCCCTTATGGCCCGTGTGTTTCAGGTTTTCTTTAGGAATTGGATGCCAGCTCTAATTTCCGTAAGGGTGTCTCCTGCATTTTCTAAGGTTCTTATGGTTTGAAGTTTACATTTAGGTCTCTGATCCATTTAGAGTTAATTTTTGTGTAGGGGCATAGATAGGGGACTTGTTTGAGTCTTCTGCATGTGGTCAGCCAGTTTTCCCAGTACAATTTACTGAATAGGTTCTCCTCTCCCCAGTGGCAGGTGGTGGCGGCTTTGTCAAAGATGAGTTGGTTGAGAAATTGAGGTTTTGCTTCTGGAATATCAATTCTATTCCATTAGTCTAGATGCCTGTTCTTGTACCAATACCAAGCTGTTTTGATTATTGTAGCTTTATAGCAAAGTTTGAAGTCTGGTAACGTGATAACTCCTGCTTGTTTTTTTTTTTTGCTGAGGATTGTCCTGGCTATTCTTGGTCATTTGTGTTTCCATATGAATTCCTGTATTGTTTTTTCTAGGTCTGAGAAGAATGTTGCTGGTAATTTGATGGGTATTGCATTAAATCTATAGATTGCCTTAGGTAATATGGACATCTTCACAATGTTGATTCTTCCCATCCATGAGCATGGGATATTTTTCCACTTGTTTGTGTCATCTTTGGTTTCTTTGAGCAGTGGTTTGTAGTTTTCATCGTAAATGTCTTTTACATTTCTGGTTAGGAAGATGCCAAGGTATTTAATTTTTTTTTTTGGTGTGGCTATTGTTAATGGAATTGTGCTTTTTATTTGGGTTTCTATTGATTATTGGTGTGAAGAAATACAATTGTCTTTTGCACATTTATTTTATATGCTGAGACTTTGCCAAAGTCCTTTATCAGTCCAAGGAGGTTTTTGACAGATTCTCTAGGATTTTCTTTTTTTTTGAGTTGGAGTCTCACTCTGTTGCCCAGACTGGAGTGCAGTGGCTGCTCCTGACCACCGCAGCCT